>NC_142879.1:108932500-109225000 GCF_051225735.1 Oryctolagus cuniculus
TGGACAGACTTGGATGAGAGACGGAGGAAGGAGGGGGCGGGCCGGCCAGGGGCTGCCTGGAGTTCCAAGGTGAGCATCTGTGTGCAGAGTGTCTAGCAGTGTGCGTCCACGTCCACGCGACCAGCACCCAGCCACGGACAGCTGTGGGCATCCCCTGAGGAGCTGGGCTCTGGACATCAAGCATGGGCCCAGAGCTGCCCCTGAGCCACTGAAGGGCACAGCACACACGGCTCTCAGGAGGGTGAAGACACTGACCATGTCCAGGGCGAACAGAAGCCAAAGCAAAGCCTGTTTCCTGGGGAGGGCTTGGGTAGGCCTGGGGAGGGGCACTGGACACAGACGTTCCGATGCCACCCGGAATGCCAGCACCCCCTCTCAGAGTGCCTGGGCTCATGTCCCAGCTTCTCCACTTCCAGCTCCCTGCTAACGTGCACCCTGGGAGGCCGCAGATGGCGGCTCAAGTGCGTGAACCCTGCACCTGGATTGAATTCCCAGCTCCTGGCTTCAGCCTGGCCCAATCCTGGCCATTGCAGGCACGTGGGGAGGGACCCAGTGGACCGAGAGGTCTCTATCTCTTCCAAAAATACGGTGCAAATAACAGAGGGGCAGCAGAACACTAGCAGAGGGCTGTGAGGCAGAACACAGCAGGGATGACTTGGAAATCAGTTGGAACCAGGCAGAGAAGGAGACCCCGAGGTACCAAGACTCTATGGCTGATAACACAGAGGTCTCATCAAGAGACAGGAATTTTGAGGCCGACAACCAACCTGGAGTCAGACAATCTGTAGCTATTTGGGAGCAAAGTGATGCTCTGGACTGAAGCCGCTGACACGCAGCTGGGAACACGAGGTAGAAACAGAAGTGGAGTGATAGCTGTTAGTAAAATGGCGCAGTCTTATCTGTGGCGCAACGGACGCCCCCGACGCCATCCTAGGCTCTAGCCCCGCCCACCCCCTTGCTGTAAGCCAGGTGGCCACATGGCCCAACCACAGGTGTCAGCTCCACCCCACCCTAACGGGATTCGAAGCTCCTACTCCCCTGCCTGCCCCGGCAAAGGTTTAACGGGACCTGTTCCTGAACACGTGGCTCACTCGCTCTGTCGATCTCTCTCTCATGCTCTCTTTTCCTTCTTCGCCCCTTCCCTCCTGTCTCTCAGGTTTCCCCCACCAATAAATGCTTTCTCTGACTCCGGCGTTTGGTGTTTTGTGACGGCCTTACAACAGCGCCGATCCTGACCTCTGGGTCCCAAAAGGCAACCACGAAGGGGCCCAGATATCCACACAGGCGGCCGTAAGCGCCACACGTCACCTCTCAAGGGCATGGCCGAGAAACCAGGCCAGCACAGGAGGTCTGGTCCTCCACCATCACCACAGCCTCCATTCCATCTCCATTCAGCGCCTGTGAAATGCAAATAGGCGCCCACAGGGATCCCCTGTAGCCTAAGAATTTGCTAGAACATGCCTTTTCACCAGTTACTTCCCCCTGCTGTAAGCTTCAAACATTTGAAAAACCCGCTCCAAAGTCAGTTAGAAAGTAGCCTACTGTGTGTGGCTTTTACCTGCTGTGGGGGCAGCAGACAGCCCTAGTGTGTTCCTGGCAGGCAAGGGACCCGCCCCTCGCCCCACAGGTTCCGCCTTGCAGTGGCTCCTCCCTCTGTCAGTCAACTGGAGCTTTGTGGAATAAAAAGGCATTGCAGTTGTATGCCTGCAACCACCTCTCAACGCACCAGCCCAACCTAAGTTTAACATTTTTATATATTCCCTTTCCAGGGAGGGCTGAAAGTAGACAAAGTTCCTACAGTTAAAAAATGTCAGCATTTGATCGATGGCCGACTTACCCAGCCAGTTGATTTGAACGGTTCATCCACTAATACAGTAAAACACATGTTAAAGATTACAAATTGCTTAACGAGTTTTGACAAACAAGTCCCCTGGTGGTCTTGAAACTTCTGAGAAGCAGACGGAAGAGGCACGGTTTTATAGACTCCCCTCCCTCCTGCAGGAAGCCACACAGAGGTCTAGAGTAGCTATTAGTGTAAATACGGGACATTGTCAGACAATAAACAGACACAATTGCCTCTGTTAGCACAACAATTAATGTTGTTTGCAGAGTACCAGTCAGTGGATTTGTTACCACGGAATGTGCTAATTATTCGTGCTAATTACATGCAGAACATTCATTATCACCTATAAGTGGAGCCGGACCCCTCAGGTTTCAGTGGCTAATTAATTACTGTGTTTCCCTGCTGCATGTCTTCCAGCCAGCGCCTGGTATTATCTGAAAAATAAATTGTTCAGCAGCACTTGTGTGTGGGAGCCACTTGGAGAAGCAGGCAGGACGGCCTCCGTCCATGCACACATCCTTACTGGAAGATTGCTGCAGAGGCTGGGATCCGGGTGCCTGTGGTTCTCTGATCCTGGACCGTCTGGGGTCAGCCTCTGGCCTGGCCGCCGTAACCAGCAAGGGACACGCTCACCAGCTGACATCAGCGCCCCGCAGCGACAGCCAAGGCAGAGCTTGTGGAATGAAAAGGTGGATCTGCGGGGCTCAGGGTCCACTCTTGCCTGCACCCCAGCCCAGTAATGCAGGGTGCACCCCTACCACTCGCTCCTCTTCCCACCCCTGAGATGCACTTCCTGGAAAGGGTTAATAGAAAGCATTTCAGGAGGGAAGTATGCCCCTCAAAAGGGGACGGCAGAAGGCGGTGGTGTCACCCTTGCCTCTCAGGCTCCACAGAGTGGAGGACTCTCCAGGAAGCCAGCGTGTCCTTTCACCTTCTGTGGGTCCAGATGAGACTTAGCCTGCACGGTGCACACAGTCGAGCTCCATCTTAACTGACCCTCTTCTTCAACCTACCCACAGAGGTCTGGGCTCCCGAGATCCCAGGCATCTGCCTCCCTGTCCTGTCTACCCTTTCTCTTCCTTGGTCCTCTGCCCCTGCCCTGGGCTCTTTGCGGCGTGTCTGAGCCTTCTGCGTGCTAACATCTGGTCTGTCTAGAGAAGCCTGGAACACAGCTGCCCAGGGTAGCTCGTGGCCATCAGCACAACAGGAAGGGACTTCTCAGTCCACACACTGGCGCTTTCCTCCATCTCCACCGTAGAACCACACTGGGAACTACAGGGAGCTAACTAACCCCACGCTTGGGCACACACAAACTTCACACCATCCGAATGACCCACTGCGGTTGGTTTTTACCAGCATTTGGGTTCCTGGGCTTATGGCTTTTATGAGTTGCTTACAAAGGTGGTTAGAATGCTTGTTTTCTAGCTGGAGTTACATGCATTTCTTAAGTTTCCTGAAGTGCCTGACCATCTTGACTGAGGACATTTAAATGGCAGAATAGGCTAAAACCAGGCAACCCTGCAGGCCTGGGCGTCTCCCACCTGGTTCCTGCCCTGGTAGGAGAGAGAGGCCCCCACAGCACAGGGCTGGGTGTGACCTCCACAGTAGGGATACGTCTGCACCTGGATGACGCCCTGCTCCCTCCCCAGCCATCCTGCCCCGCAGCTCCTGCCCACCCCTAGCTTAACAGGATCCAGCTGTTGACACCCCACGAGTGAGCGCTGTCAGTGGAATGCTATTCAGCCATTAAAGGAACCAAATGCTGTCACTGGAGGATGCTGGGTTTGAGACAAGCCCACACAGAAAGCCAAATGTCACGCGTTCTCTCTCCTGTGCAGAAGCGCGGAGTGGTGATCACTGGAGCGGGGACAGAGGGAGCATGGGTGGCAGGCACTAAATCCCAGCGAGGCAAAGGAAGGGGTTCCTGGGGCTGCCGCCCAGCACAGTGGGGTGACGACCGTGCCCAACAAACGAGTGTATGTTTAATGAACAAACAGAAGAGACGAGTGCCAAGCCTGATCATAAAGTGATGTCAAAGAAGGGGAAAGGTGAGCTTCACTGACATGACCCACACTCACTGCAGACGCGCACTGAACGCCACACTGCAGCCCATAAACTCGGCAAATAAGGTATGTAGACACTATCACTGCTCCGTCCTGCTTCCTGTTATCTCAAGGTTTTGCTGCCATTATCAAGCCATTCAGGCTAAGGTTTTTGATTTTGTTGTTGTTTTTGTTTTGACAGGCACAGTTAGACAGTGAGAGAGAGAGACAGAGAGAAAGGTCTTCCTTCTGTTGATTCGCCCCGCCAAATGGCCGCTACGGCCAGAGCTGCACTGATCTGAAGCCAGGAGCCAGGTGCTTCTCCTGGTCTCCCATGTGGGTGCAGGCACCCAAGCACGTGGGCCATCCTCCACTGCCCTCCCGGGCCACAGCAGAGAGCTGGACTGAAAGAGGAGCAACCAGGACTAGTAGCTAGCACCCTGACCGGGACTAGAACCCAGGATGCCGGCGCTACAGGCAGAGGATTAGCCAAGTGAGCCACGGCGCCGGCCTCAGGCTAAAGTGTTAAGGTGTTATTTAAGGCAGTCTCCTGATACTGACAGCAGGTTAACAACAGACTTAGATTTCGTTTTTGACCCAAAGAGATAGATTTTTTTATGAATTTTTATTTACTAATTTAAATTAGTAAATTAATTTAAATTAGTAAATATTTTAATAATTTATTAATTATTTTTAATATTTAAATTAGTAAATAAATTAGAAACAAACTGACAGAGCTCACATTCAGTGGCTCAAGCCCCAAATACCAGCAAGGGCTGAGCCCGGCCAAAGCCAGGAGGTGGGAACTCCATCCAGGCTTCCCACGTGGGTGGCAGGGTCCCAGCTACCCGAGCCATCACCCGCTGCCTCCCAGGGTGCACATTCTTAGCAGGGAGCTGGGGGCAGGCACCTGATGTGGGATGTGTGCGCTTCTACTGGCATCTTAGCCACTGGGCTAAACACCTGCCCTTGGGGGAATTTCTGACTGTGAGAAAAGTGACTCTGGAGACAGCAGAGGCCCTTGGCAAGCCACACTCTGCCACACTACCACTGTGACCGCGTGGTCAGCTGATGCAAGGTCCCGGCCCACACCCGCTCTGTTCCTGCACACGTCAGGGAGAACACGTCCCTGAGCCCGCACAGGAAGTCTCCACGCCCACTGTGCGGTGGTCACCACACACCAAAGCAGCTTCCACCCCTTACGCTGTGCTTCTCCCAATGCCTGGCGTAACTGCTCTGCACTCCTGCACAAAGTCGGTTTCCATGGAGCCAGACACACCAGGCTGCAGACCCGTGAGGCCACGGCCGGCCCGGGGCAGGGATGTGCAGAGCAGGTGCAGGTGCTGAGACCGTGAGCGTGCAGCAGCAGGCTGTGCCTCCTCTGGCTCCAGGCTGAGCCTGAGTTTCTAGGAGAAGTCAGAGAGAAATATCTGCGATGCACCTGCCCTGCTGGCCCTCCCATTCCCAGTTATTTAGACAACGCCCTCATCGCCTTCAGGTGTGACACGGCAATGCCTGCTGCTCTCTCATCACCTCCTCAGGATGAAACGGCAAGTCCACTGGAGTCTTTCCAAAACCCAAGACCCTTCTCATTTAGTTTATGCTTTCCAAACAAAAAGTCCCTTCGATAAGGAACTTAAAAAAAGAAATTTCATGAATTTCTTTAAAACTATCAGTCAGCTTTCTTAAACAATGTATTTATTTATTATTCATTATTTGAAAAGCAGAAGACAGAGATCTTCCATCCGCTGATTCACTCCCCAAACATTCATATCAGCCAGAGCTGGGCCAGGCCAAGGCCAGGATCTCTGATCTCAATCTAGGTCTCCCAGGTGAATGGCCGGGACCCAAAGCCTTGAGCCGTCACCTGCTGCCTCTCGGGTGTGCACCGGCAGGGGGCTGGGCTGGACGCACAGCCAGGAGACGAATCTAACATCTCTGATATGGGACACAGGTGCCAACCAGAGCCAGATGCCTGGCCCAGGAATTTCTGGAACTGAACACAGCATGGTGATCCCAGCCTGGGAGCTCACAAAGAATTTCAGGACAAGCATAAGGAGTGGATAAGAGGCGGGGGACGGGGGGAGGGTACGGAGGAGAGGAGGGACAGAGGGCAGGCAGCTCTTGAGGGTGATGGGCACGAGTCACAGCCACATTCTCCTGACGCCAAGGGTGAGGGCCCAGCGGTCCCAGCTGTCACACATGCCCTACACAGCACCCACGCAAGTCTTCCCTGCACTGAGATTCCAGCCTGAAACACACGTGCCGCGGGCAGCAGGTAAGAGGGGGCGGGGGGCTGGCGCTGTGGCACACTAGGCCAATCCTCCGCCTGCGGCACAGGCATCCCATATGGGTGCCAGCTCTAGTCCCGGCTTCTCCTCTTCTGATCCAGCTCTCTGCTGTGGCCTGGGAAAGCAGCTTCGGTCATTGTGGCTATCTGGGGAGGGAGCCAGCAGATGGAAGACCTCTCTCTGTCTCTCCCTCTCTCACTGTCTGTAACTCTACCTTTCAAACAAATAAAATCTTTTTAAAAAGAGACAGAAACAGAGAGGGAGGGAGGGAGAGAGTGGGTGGAAGGCTGGACGTGGCCTTGCCCTAAGGCGGGATCACACCGGGAAGACCGGGATTCCAGAAAGCCTCCGCTCATCTCCTTCCCTGCAGCTCAATGAGCACTGAACGTCCACCTCTCCCAGCCCACTGCAGAGCTGAAACCCTTACCCAACACCAACTAAAACCACGCAACGCACCCCTCAACAGTGCCCCGCTCCATGTCCACTCGTGGGTACAGCAGCCTCCTTACGTACAACCAACTGGGGTCCCAAGAATACGACATGGAAAGCTCCAGAAATAAACAACTCGGGTTTTCGGCCGAGCAGCACGCAGAGCCCTGTGAAGGAGCCGCTCCCCGTCCACCCAGGGCGTGGCTCACCCCCATGGCCAGTGCACCCACACCACACACTCCACTCGCCCACCACTCGGCCTGGAGCCATCTCGGCTGCCAGGTGCTCTGTAGCCCCAAGGCAGGGCTCGGGCTCGTGGACGCTCACTGCACTCCACCACGACCCTGCAGTGCACGAGTGGCCGTGTAGGCGATGTCACCAGTTTGGTTTTGGAGCCACTGCACTGTACTATTGCTGTGCCTTGCGGATAAGGTAAACTTTCTCCAAGGCGCACCCGTACGGGAGAAGACGGTTTACAGTGCGTTCGGCACAATCACGCAGGGCCTGGGAACACATCTTCCGTGGACCATGCTAGATACACCTCAGGAGGGAAGAGGCACGCCAGCCTGGGGGCAGGATGTCTCCACCCTGACTCAGCCCCGCACACTTCGGGCTCACATGGCCACTCCACCGTGGTCACAAGAAACATAACACAGCTCTCTTCGCTGACGTTCAGGTCAGTTGATGGACAGCACAGAGCCCACACAGAGGAAGCTGAACGGGTGGCCTTTCTGATAAACGAGGTCGGAACTGGCGTCTGCCTCTGCTTCCCAGCCAGACTCTCACCGCAGGACAATCCCAGCACAACCCGGGTTCCTGCACGTTCTGGCTCCACAAAGAGGTGACAGCTGAGACTATCTGTGCCATTTTCTCAAAAAGATGTTAATCGCCACACCGCTCTGTACCCAAAGCATAGATTCCCCCAGGAAAGAAAGCCATTCAAATTCATGGACACCCGCCACGCCAGTCGCTCTCTCCCACGTCCTCAAATGCTCACTTCTTTTCAGGCCACGCTGTCAGATAGCCGTGAGAGGCTGGACAGGACACGGCCGCCCTCCTCCACACAGGCGAGGACCCCAGGGCTCCGCCCTCCTCCACACACAGCACTTACTGTCGTTTTCTGCGTGGCTCACTGGACTGCAGCATTCGCTGCCAGCCCCAGGTTGACATGAGAAGTGCTGGCCGGGCTGTGAATAAAGGAATCAATATATTTATCATTTCCTGCTCCTTCTGTGTTAAGGTCACGCTGATCCTGAGAAAAACTTGGCAGGAAAAGAAAGGAAGGACTTTTTGCCCAGAGCAATGAAATGAGCAGAAACGTTCTCCAAACCTGTGAAAGATGGCTACGGGTAAAGTCTCAGGGCAGAGACCAGAACTGGGTGGGACCAGGAATCTCACCGGGGAGTGGGGGACCAGGTCATCCACGGCCCACCTGCACATGTGCTGTGTGGAGTTGGGGCTGCCGTGAAACCAAGCCACTCCCAGAGAAACGTGATGTGTTCATGCTCCCTGAGATGCAGGCTACAACTGAACACTGCATGAGTCTCTTGGAAGGTTGTTTGTGGCTGCAGTATCTGAGACACTAAATTATATGCTGGACCAGAAGGGACCTTTCATGGATACAAGCCAGCCGACCACATGGTAGCAAAAAGCGCAAGGCTGGGACAAGTGTGTGGCCCAGTGGTTAAGCCATCCCCTGGGGCACCCACATCCTGTATGTGGTCTGAGTCCTGGCTCCTGCTACTGTGCGCCCTGGGAGGTAGCAGTGATGGTTCAAGCACTTGGGTCCCTGCCACCCACATGGGAGACCTGGATGGAGTTCCTGGCTCCTGGCTTTGGACTGGCCCACTCCTGGCTGTTGCAAACCTTTGAGGAGTGAACCAGAGGGAAGATCAATATCTCTTGTTTGAATTCGCCCAGAGTAATTAAAGCAAGCTGTAGGAAGATGAGGGCGGCTTACTCACTGGGAACAATGAGGAGAAGATGCGAGAGAAAGCGCTTTCTTAACCCACCAGGCGCTGGGTCCCTCCCATACTGCTAAAATGTATCCCTGCAGCAAAGACAGTCTCTTCAACAAATGCCGCTGGGAAAACTGGATCTCCACATACAGGAAATTAGTGCAGCCACAACCTTCCATGCGACTCATCCAGCGTTCAGTTGTAAACTGCATCTCAGGCAGAAGTGTGAAACAAGACCACTACTTGACACCTTGTACAAGAATCTACTCAAAATTGATCAAGAAGCTAAATCTAAGACCTGATACCATCAAATTACTAGAGGAGAACATTAGGGAAACATTTCTTGGAAAAGAACCCAGAAGCATGGGCAATCAAAGCAAAAATAGACAAATGGGATTATATCAAGCTTCTGCATTGCAAAAGAAACACTCAACAAAGTTAAAAGTCAACCAACAGAAAGGAAGAAAATATTTGCAAGCTCCACAACTGATAAAGGATTAATATCCAGAATCAATAAACAGCTTAAGAAACTCAACAACAACAAAACAATCCAGTTAGGAAATTGACAAAGGACTTGAACCGGCGTTTTTCAAAAGATGAAATGCAAATGGCCAACAGACACATGAAACAACGCTCAGGATCACCAGCCATCAGGGAACTGCAAGTCAAAACCACAATGAGGTTTCACCTCACCCCAGGTGGAATGACCCTCATTCAGGAATCAGAAAACAATAAATGCTGGCAGATATGGGGGGAAGGGTGCCCTAATGCACTGTTGGTGAGAATGTAACTACTACAACCATGATGGAAGACAGTATGGCGATGTCTCAGAAATCTGAAAAGAGATCGACCACACGACCCTGCCAGCCCACCCCTGGGAATTCACCCAAAGGAAATGAAATCATCCTGTGAAAGAGTGATCTGTACCCCCCAAGTTAAGATACAGAGCCAACCCAGATGCCCATCAACCTGTGACTGGATGAAGAAAATGTGAATACGTACATCACGGAATACTACTCAGCCATAAAGAATGAAATCCTCTTTTGCAACAAGATGCATGCACCTGGAAACCATTATATTTAGTGAAATAAGTCAGTCACAAAACGACAAATACAATGTGTTTTCCCTGCTCTGTGGTAACTTATAGAACAAAAAAAAATGCGATGTATATGAGTGAAACTGACATTCTGAGAACTGAATATTGATTACAGCCCTTTGTCTCTACTGTTGAGGAACAGTGTTTCTTCCTTCTACCTGTTGTGTCCTTTACTTCGTGGAAGGTTGAGCTTAGGATTATAAAGTAAGCTGAGGCCAGCGCCGCGGCTCACTAGGCTAATCCTCCGCCTTGCGGCGCCAGCACACCGGGTTCTAGTCCCGGTCGGGGCGCCAGATTCTGTCCCGGTTGCCCCTCTTCCAGGCCAGCTCTCTGCTGTGGCCAGGGAGTGCAGTGGAGGATGGCCCAGGTGCTTGGGCCCTGCACCCCATGGGAGACCAGGAGAAGCACCTGGCTCCTGGCTTCCGATCAGCGCGGTGCGCCAGCCGCGGTGGCCATTGGAGGGTGAACCAACGGCAAAAAGGAAGACCTTTCTCCCTGTCTCTCTCTCTCACTGTCCACTCTGCCTGTCAAAAAAAATAAAATAATAATGAAAAAATAAAGTAAGCTGAAACAGTGTCACTGCAAAAATTAGACTAAGAGGAGGAGGAGAGAGGGTGGGAGCATGGGTAGGAATTAACCCTATGTGCTTAATCTGTATATGTGAATTTCTATAATCACAGACCATTAAAAAAAAACAAGGCCCTTAAAGACCTCCTGGATTGAAAACAAACAGAGCAAAAACTGAGCATCAGGGGTGAGCTCCTGGGTTTGCCCATCGGGTTCCTACAGAGCCTGGATCAAGCCTGGACCAAGCCTGGACCAAGCCGGCCTGCTGATTCCTCCACTGTGGGCTCTTGTGCACCTGGACAGAGCTGCCTCCCCCGTGTCCTCCACTGTGGGCTCCTGTGCACCCTGGACAGAGCCGCCTCCCCCGTGACCTCCACTGTGGGCTCCTGTGCACCCTGGACAGAGCTGCCTCCCCCGTGTCCTCCACTGTGGGCTCCTGTGCACCCTGGACAGAGCCATCTCCCCCGTGTCCTCCACTGTGGACTCCTGTGCACCCTGGACAGAGCCAGCCCGCCCTGTGTCCCCCACCGTGGGCTCCTGTGCACCCTGGACAGAGCTGCCTCCCCCGTGTCCTCCACTGTGGGCTCCTGTGCACCCTGGACAGAGCCGCCTCCCCCGTGTCCTCCACTGTGGACTCCTGTGCACCCTGGACAGAGCCGGCCCGCCCTGTGTCCCCCACCGTGGGCTCCTGTGCACCCTGGACAGAGCCGCCTCCCCCGTGACCTCCACTGTGGGCTCCTGTGCACCCTGGACAGAGCCATCTCCCCCGTGACCTCCACTGTGGACTCCTGTACACCCTGGACAGAGCCATCTCCCCCGTGTCCTCCACTGTGGGCTCCTGTGCACGTGGACAGAGCTGCCTCCCCCGTGTCCTCCACCGTGGGCTCCTGTGCACCCTGGACAGAGCCATCTCCCCCGTGACCTCCACTGTGGGCTCCTGTGCACCCTGGACAGAGCCATCTCCCCCGTGTCCTCCACCGTGGGCTCCTGTGCACCCTGGACAGAGCCGCCTCCCCCGTGTCCTCCACTGTGGGCTCCTGTGCACCCTGGACAGAGCCATCTCCCCCGTGACCTCCACTGTGGGCTCCTGTGCACCCTGGACAGAGCCATCTCCCCCGTGTCCTCCACTGTGGGCTCCTGTGCACCTGGACAGAGCCATCTCCCCCGTGTCCTCCACTGTGGGCTCCTGTGCACCCTGGACAGAGCCGCCTCCCCCGTGTCCTCCACCGTGGGCTCCTGTGCACCCTGGACAGAGCCATCTCCCCCGTGACCTCCACTGTGGGCTCCTGTGCACCCTGGACAGAGCCATCTCCCCCGTGTCCTCCACCGTGGGCTCCTGTGCACCCTGGACAGAGCCGCCTCCCCCGTGTCCTCCACCGTGGGCTCCTGTGCACCTGGACAGAGCCATCTCCCCCGTGACCTCCACTGTGGGCTCTTGTGCACCCTGGACAGAGCCATCTCCCCCGTGTCCTCCATCGTGGGCTCCTGTGCACCCTGGACAGAGCCATCTCCCCCGTGTCCTCCACTGTGGGCTCCTGTGCACCCTGGACAGAGCCACCTCCCCCGTGTCCTCCACCGTGGGCTCCTGTGCACCCTGGACAGAGCCGCCTCCCCCGTGTCCTCCACCGTGGGCTCCTGGCACCCTGGACAGAGCCGCCTCCCCCGTGTCCTCCACCGTGGGCTCCTGGCACCCTGGACAGAGCCATCTCCCCCGTGTCCTCCACTGTGGGCTCCTGTGCACCCTGGACAGAGCCGCCTCCCCCGTGTCCTCCACTGTGGGCTCCTGTGCACCCTGGACAGAGCCGCCTCCCCCATGTCCTCCACTGTGGGCTCCTGTGCACCCTGGACAGAGCCGGCCTCCCCCGTGTCCTCCACTGTGGGCTCCTGTGCACCCTGGACAGAGCCGGCCTCCCCCGTGTCCTCCACTGTGGGCTCCTGTGCACCCTGGACAGAGCCATCTCCCCCGTGTCCTCCACCGTGGGCTCCTGTGCACCTGGACAGAGCCATCTCCCCCGTGACCTCCACTGTGGGCTCCTGTGCACCCTGGACAGAGCCATCTCCCCCGTGTCCTCCACCGTGGGCTCCTGTGCACCTGGACAGAGCCATCTCCCCCGTGACCTCCACTGTGGGCTCCTGTGCACCCTGGACAGAGCCGCCTCCCCCGTGTCCTCCACTGTGGGCTCCTGTGCACCCTGGACAGAGCCGCCTCCCCCGTGTCCTCCACTGTGGGCTCCTGTGCACCCTGGACAGAGCCGCCTCCCCCGTGTCCTCCACTGTGGGCTCCTGTGCACCCTGGACAGAGCTGCCTCCCCCGTGTCCTCCACTGTGGGCTCCTGTGCACCCTGGACAGAGCCGCCTCCCCCATGTCCTCCACTGTGGGCTCCTGTGCACCCTGGACAGAGCCGGCCTCCCCCGTGTCCTCCACTGTGGGCTCCTGTGCACCCTGGACAGAGCCGGCCTCCCCCGTGTCCTCCACTGTGGGCTCCTGTGCACCCTGGACAGAGCCATCTCCCCCGTGTCCTCCACCGTGGGCTCCTGTGCACCTGGACAGAGCCATCTCCCCCGTGACCTCCACTGTGGGCTCCTGTGCACCCTGGACAGAGCCATCTCCCCCGTGTCCTCCACCGTGGGCTCCTGTGCACCTGGACAGAGCCATCTCCCCCGTGACCTCCACTGTGGGCTCCTGTGCACCCTGGACAGAGCCGCCTCCCCCGTGTCCTCCACTGTGGGCTCCTGTGCACCCTGGACAGAGCCGCCTCCCCCGTGTCCTCCACTGTGGGCTCCTGTGCACCCTGGACAGAGCCGCCTCCCCCGTGTCCTCCACTGTGGGCTCCTGTGCACCCTGGACAGAGCCACGTCCCCGGTGTCCTCCACCGCCAGCTCCTGCAGAGCCTGGACAGAGCCGGCCCGCCCTGTGTCCTCCAGCTCTGAAACAAGGCACAAGGCTCGTCACTCCAGGACCCCGGGAGCTTGCAAGACACAGCCCTGGGAGGGAAGCCTCGGAGCAGCACGGGAGGCAGGCAGGGTGCTCCCGCTCATTCCCGAGTAACAGAGCTCCCTCCCGCCCCGCCTTGGAGAAGACCCTTCACACAGTAACAATGAAGCTAATGAATGAAATACAGCTGGGTCTCTAACACCACGCAGAGAAGTCTCCTCTGCTCCCAGGGAGAATCCCAAGAAGTGAACACAGCAGACAAAGGGAAACACCCACACCGGGTACTGACTGCGGAGCTTGGTTACTTATTAAGCTCGCTTCATTTTTAACACGCAAACGGACGCATTGCTTCCTGCTTCGGAGCCATTCTACCGGAAGGGCCGCCGGCCTGGGCGCTGTAGTACTGATGACTCCATTTCCTGAATGAGCACTGCCCCATCTCACGGTGCCTCGCGGGCTTCCACCTGGGACCTTCCTCGGGAAGGGGTCTCCAGGAAGTTCATGGGAAAAGCCTGGGGCGGGGAGACACCGAATAGACTTTTCACTCCATTTTCTACCAAAGTGCCCACAGAAACGAGGCATGCCGTCACAAGGAAAAGCAGCCTGAATGCCACAGCTTACCTTGAGGACCAGAAGTTTCCAGAGAGGCCGGAAGTTTGCAATCTCTGGAAGCTTGGGGACCGGAAGTTCACAGTCTCCGGAAGTGTTGGACCGGAAGTTCACAGTCTCCGGAAGTGTTGGACCGGAAGTTCACTGTCTCCGGAAGTGTTGGACCGGAAGTTCACGGTCTCCGGAAGTGTTGGACCGGAAGTTTGCAGAGTGGCCTGACGAGGCTTCGTCACAGGGAACACACGCAGTGGCGACTGCTGGGAGCTGTCTGGCCGGCGCCCTCCGTCACTTCGTGACCACACGGTCTCGGCTGCCAACTTTGTCTCCCGTGGGAGCTGCCTTAGCAAGAAGACGCACAGGCCACGGAAGCCCGGCCGACCCTCGGCTTCTCTGACCACTGGGCTCACAGCCCCAGCTTCGTCTGCGGGTGACCGGTCCTTCTCGCCCAGCGGGCGGCAGATTGCATGCCGGGGCTCGTCCTCCCCGCGGCTGCGGGAGTTGCCGAGAGTAGACGCGATTCCAGCCCGCAGGCTTGTGGCCTGCCGCCGCGCAGCGCTGAAGCCAACCCCAGCTCTCCACCAGCCTGGGGTTCCCAGGGAGCAGAACCTGGCTTTGCTTAGGAACTGTATTTGTTCAACGTGGTTTCATAACTGGTTCCAACTGGTTCCAGCTTCTCTCTGAGACGTCGCAGTCCATGCACAAAAACACACGCCATGCAGATGTGCAGGAGACGGGCCGCAAGTGGCCCAGACGCCTGACGCAGAGTCGGCAGCTCCGACAGACCCGTGTCACACGGGCCGAGGATGTCGTCTGGCGTCTCCCCCAACACAGAGGGTGTTTTGCCCAATTTCAGCCAAAGTCCGATTTCCATCATACTCCTCAAAGTTTAATGTTTGCTGGAACCCATGGCTCACTCACCAAGAGGCCAGGCGCTTGGCACAGACAGTGTGAGAACGCGGATCCTTCTCCTCCTACCAAGTCTTTTCAAGTGGAAAGAAGAGAATGATGGTGAGTATAAAAATAAGTCCAATGGCAAGACTGTGGTGTTGCAGACCCTGGCTCTGTGGACGGGGGTTTCTTCTAATGCATTAGTGCTGAGATGCCCAGGGCGGGCAGCTAGCCTAGCGGCCAATACACGGGCTAACGTGCCGGCATCCCATCTCAGAGGGCCTGGGTTTCCGTCCCTGCGCAAGCTCCTGATTCCGCCTTCCCGCTAACGCCGACTGCGAAGAAGCAGGTGATGGCTCAAGTAGCTGGGCTCCTGCCATCCACACGGGAGACCTGGATTGAGCTCCTGCCCCAAAACGGCAGCCTCAGACCAGCCCTCGCAGTTGCAGGCATTTGAGGGATGAATCAGCAGAAGGGAGCGCTTGCTCCTCGCTCTTTCTCTGCCTCTCAAACAAATGTTTTTAAAGATGTGCTAATTTATCTGTAAGAGTTACAGAGAGAGAGGCTGGCGCCGCAGCTCACTAGGCTAATCCTCCGCCTTGCGGCACCGGCACACCGGGTTCTAGTCCCAGTCGGGGCACCAGATTCTGTCCCCGTTGCCCCTCTTCCAGGCCAGCTCTCTGTTGTGGCCTGGGAGTACAGTGGAAGATGGCCCAAGTGCTTGGGCCCTGCACCCCATGGGAGACCAGGAGAAGCACCTGGCTCCTGCCATCAGATCAGCACGGTGCGCCGGCCGCGGCGGCCATTGGAGGGTGAACCAACGGCAAAAAGGAAGACCTTTCTCTCCCTCTCTCTCTCACTGTCCACTCTGCCTGTCAAACAACCAAAAAAAAAAAAAAAAAAAGTTACAGAGAGAGAGAGAAAGAAAAAGATCTTCCATCCACTTGTTCACACCCCAAATGGCCACAACAGCTGAAGGTGGGCCAGGAGGAACACAGGAGCCAGGACCTACATCTGGGTCTCCATGTGTATAGCAGGGACTCAAGCCCTTGGGCCACCTTCTGCTGCTTTCCCAGGCACATTAGCAGGGAGCTGGATCAGAAGTGGAGCAGCTGGGACTTGAACCAGTGCCCACATAGGATGCTGGTACTGCAAGGTGGTGGCTTAACCCACTATAGCACGACGCCGACCCTTCAAATAAACTTTTTAACTAAGACTCTTTATCAACAACATGATAAAAAAAAACTCTATCTTAATCCCACTTTCCCTAAACATAAGGATATGTTTTATAAATGTACATATATTTATGTATTGCATGGAAAGAGGATGGAGAAGAGGTAGCCAGAAGTGGCAGAGAGACGGAAAGAGATGGCAGAGACAACGGTGTTGGCCAGACAGACACAGATAATTAAAAAGGGAGGAAAGGAAGTGGCAGGTAGAGAGAGGGGTGCCAGCTTGCGAGGCTGGGGCAGGGAGGAGGCGCCCAGCTCCACAAACAGGAGTCAGGATAAAGGGAAGACAACGTCCCCAGTGCAGCAGACTGAACAGCCTTCTGACCTCAGCTCAATCCGGAACTGGTCTCTAGATGCACATTTTGTAAGGCCTTCTTTCCAAGCCAGAGTGGCAGTAAGAGGAAAAGAGAGAGAGAGAGAGGTTTCCATGTGCTGCTCCACTCCCCAGATGGCTGTACCAGCCGGGGAAAGCAGGAGCCAGGAGCTTCCTGAAGTCTCCCACCTGGGTGTCAGGGGCCCAGACGTGGGCTAGCACCTGCTGCTCTCCCAGGCTCATTGGCAGGGAGCTGGATCGGAAGTGGAGCAGCTGGGACTGGAGCCAGGGCTCTGACGTAGGATGTGGGTGTTGCAAACCCAGCCCCTGTTCTTTGGATGTCAGTTGGCAAGCAGGGAGGGGTGGAAATGGTGTCACCTCTCTGCACTGCAGACACCACATGCATACAAGATGCAGGGTTCCCAGGTGTAAGTACGAGCAGGCAAGCCCAAGGCAGTGACCGCATCTGCAGAGGAGCAAAGCGTGGTAGACGTGTGGCATCTGAGGGACGTTGGTGGTCCCTCTGAATGGTAAGAGAACCGTCCTGGATTGCCACATCTGTTTCCCCAAAAATAAACTTGGCTTGTAATTCCATTCTCCCTGAGCTTTTTGAAGTCACTTCCTTGTGTGTTCAGTTTCTTAGCGTTTTGTCAGAAAGCAGACAAGAAGGTCTGTCTCTGTTTTAATTAAAAACTTTGCTGTAAAAAAGTGAAAGACACAAGGCTGGTGGCTGTGGCATGGCAGGTAAAGCTACCACCTGTGACACTGGGATCCCACATAGGCACCAGTTCCTGTCCCAGCTGCTCCACTTCCAATCCAGCTCCCTGCTAATGGCCTGGCAGAACAGCAAAAGATGGCCCAAGTACTTGACCCTGACAAAGCTCCTGGCTCCTGGCCTTGGCCTGGCCCAGGCCTGGCCATTGCAGCCATACAGGGCGTGAACCAGCAGATGGAAGATTCCTCTGTGTGTCTCCCACTGTCTCTGTATCTCTGCCTTTTAAATAAAGAAGGAAAGAAAGAAATCTAGAAAAGAAAAAAAAGTAAAAGAGGGACCACAGCGAGTGGACCACAGTCATCAAACCACAATGAGTGCTGGCCACACAGTCCTCAAATTAATCACGGTGCGGCTCTTGGAGGAGTGGCCTGTCCATTCGGCCAAGGCCATCCACCCTTATCTCCTCCCTCCCTGTCAGAATACCCACCGCCCCCACCTCGATAACTCTGCCTTTCAAATAAATAAATAAATGTTTCAAAAAAAAATCTTATCAGGGCACCAAGGCCGGCTCCTTCACTCACCCACTCCCTCCAGCCCCATCCTCCCAGCAGGGGAGCCCGGTCAGGCTTCTGACACCCCGAGGCACATTACTCGCACCACCTCGTACCAACCATGTGTCACCTCGGTGTCCGCAGTATCAGCTTTTCTACCAGCAAACTCCCGCAGCCTGCCCAGACACCAGATTCCTTGAAGCAGACGAAATAGCTTCTCCCCCTCCCTCCACCAACCCTCTCCGCCCACCCCACTCGGTGCACTTGGAAAAATCGTCTGTGCCTGGTGGGAGTTTAATAGGTGTCTTTGGAATAACTGGATCCATGAGCCAGTGAACCAGTGCAGGAAGCGGCAGTGGAGTGAGCGCATAGGGAGGAAGGTGCAGGTGTGCAGGTGCAGGTGCGGTAACTCTCCAGTGTGGGCACAGGCAGGAGACTGGACCCAGTGTCCTCCTCAGACCCCTCTCCTGGAGAAAGGGGGAGAGGACTCCCAGGAACAAGTACAAGGCTCCTCTCCTAGGGAGGGAAGGACCACAGGGAGGGATCAGCCTGGTGTTCAGAAAGGAGAGGGGAAGTCGGAATGAGGCAGAGATTTAGAGCCAGGCCTTTGTGAAGTGACATGGAAACGCAGGCAGTGGGCCGCTGAGAACGCTGGTCTAATGTCAAGCTAAGGATAGAAGGGACAAGCAAAGCGAGCCCGACAGTCAGTCCTTCCCTTCCTCCCAGAGTGCCCCTGGCCAGGAAGATGACCCCTCAGAGACCACGGAGAAAGGAGCACCCCGCGGTGGGGAGTGGACTCGGACTGCAGCACAATGGGGGGACCTGCTGGGGGCAGCTGTTAGTGCAGAGGACCGTGTCAGCCAGCTCAATACCGACTAGGATCCCAGCCCACCTCGATGTTCTCTCCACACAGGGACATGTAAATAGTTATTCAACTCAGACAGAAAATGGTCACTTAAAAAGAAAGATTTATTTATTTGAAAGGCGGATGCAGAGAGAGAGGTCTTCCATCCACTGGTTCACTCCCAAAGGGCCACGAAAGCTAGGGCTGGGCTAGTGTGGAGCCAAGAGCCAGGAGCCTGGTCCTCCACATGGGTGCAGGAGCCCAAGCACTTGGGCCGTCTTCCACTGCTTTCCCAAGCATATTAGCAGAGAGCTGGAAGGGAAGTGGAGCAGGTGGGACTGGAACTGGCGTCCCAACGCTGCAGCTAGCAGCATAACCTACTACACCACAGCACCCGCCACAGGAGATGGTGACATTAAACACACCTGCAGCCTGCAGGACTTCCAAGAAGAGCAGGAAAGGCAAAAACATACGTTTTCTTTTCTGGCAGGTACTCGGGGCTGTGCAGGGGTCAGGGACAAGCTACAGAAAGAGGAAAAGTAGTCTTGAGATCAAGAGTGACCAAATTACAGAAGGGCAAGCGTCTGGATTTCGGGGGCCGGTAGACAGAGTGTCATGGTGAATGCCGACACCCTCGGGATTCCCAGACTCAGCTTCATCAGGTGAGGGTTCTTAGCTGCACAGCGACCCCATCCAAACCCTGAGCGAAACCAAGGGCATCGCTTTATATAGTAAAAGGACAAACAGCTTTACTTCTGTTAGAAGCTTTTTTTAATAGGAAAAACAAGTTAACTATAAAATCATGTTTAAACTAGCATAGCTACCCTGAAATTAGGGTCCTTAAGATGCTGTCTTTATTTTAAATGAACAAATCAAAAAATGCTCTATCTCACTAATAGTATTATGTATATTTATACTGTAATATTGATGTATTGAGCTTAAAAATCAGATTCCTTTCAGCCACCAAATTGACTTAAGAAGATAGAAAAGGGTTGATTCGCAAATGGGTGAACAGGAGTTCAAATTGGTACCAGCCTTCAGGGGTCATTTGTCACTAGCTATTAAAACTGAAAACAGGGGCCAGTGTTATAGTTGAGTCACCACCTGCAGTAAGTACCAGCTCACGTCCCAGCTACCCCACTTCCAATCCAGCTCCCTGCTAATGCACCTGGGAAAGCAGCAGAGGCTGCCCAAGTGCCTGGGTCCCTGCACCCACGTGGGAGGCCCGTATAGAGTTACAGGCTCTGGCTTCAGTCTGGCCCTGCCTGTTGAGGCCATCTGGAGAGTGAACCAGCAGATGAAGATCTCTCGTCTCCTCTCGTCTCCTCTCGTCTCCTCTCCTCCCCTCTCCTCACTCCTCTCCTCTCCTCCCTCCTCTCCTCTCCTCTCCTCCCTCCCCTCCCTACTCTCCTCCCCTCCTCTCCTCTCCCCTCCCCCCCATAACTCTGCCTTTCAAATTCATAAATATTTGTTTTAAAACTGAAAACACACATTTCCTTTCAGTCACCCATTCTTCTTACAGAATTTTCCCTAAAGCAGTTTTTCCTGAGTGCATAAAGATAGTCTTTTCAGCAAAGAGTGAAGAAGTTAGAAACAAAAGCAAGTGATAAAATAAACCATGGGGAATTGGTGAAATAAGCAATGGAATAGCATATGGCATTTTTGATAAGTTTATTATCTATATAAATAAACCAAAAAGGGTACACAAAATCATCAGTGGAAAAAAGCAGCAGAATAATATCTCTGATGTACTACAATGCACCCAGAGTGACTGCAACAAAACACAGATGAGAAACCTGGAAGAATCAGCAGTATCTGTTGTGGAGGGACTACAGAGAAAGGAGTGTGAGAACCTAGTCATTTCTAGCACACACATTCCTGTGTTTTTTTGAATGTTTTAACAAGTAGGTATTATTTGTGGAATCGGAATTAAAATACTACAATGTAAAGATCGAATGTTTTAACACGTTTGAAATTCCTTGCAGCCAAGGTCACAGTTCTATTAATGGATAACACTTAACATTTCTTCCTTCTTGAACACCACGCTGAGAACACTGCAAACACACCCACAAGACTGGCCAAGCCTTCTCCAGCCCTCTGAGTCTTAATCAGTTAAATTCCACATCTATCACTGGTCAATGCCGTCTTACTTCATACTCCAAAAATGTTCCAAAAGAAATGTGCAGCCAACCCAGAGAAAGCATTCTAGAATTTTTCAATTAACATTAATTGTTCTTAAAGTAGCAAGCTCTTTTTAGATAGCATGCTCGTTAGATATTAAAGTATTTTGGTGGCATGCGTCTTTCCATTTGCCAAAGTCTACATTGAGCCCAATTCATTTGTAAAGTTAATTTGAATGTGCATATGAATATCAGTGCATTGACATGGTATAACTGCCAAAGCCCCTTCAACCCCAGAGTATCCCACACAGAGTCAAAATGATTGTATCCCACATATACAAGCAAATCTACACTTAGCTAAAGGCTCCATAATGGAACCAAACTCAGCTGTGATATTTGTCGTTAGTGTTTTCTTGAGAAGCCACTTGGGGACGGGCGTGGAGCAAGCTGCTGCCTGCGATGCCACCATGCCGTGTGAGCACCAGCTGGAGTCCTGGCTGCTCCACTTCTGTTGCACCGTGGAGCTCCAAGCTCCCAGGTTCAGCCTGGCCAGCCCTCACCACTGTGGTCGTCTGAACCAGTGGGTTTGTTTATTTATTTATTGGAAAGGCAGAATTAGCAGGGGAGAGGGAGAGAGCGAGAGCGAGCGAGCGAGCTCTCCCATCTGCTAGTTGACTACCCCAGTGGCCACAACAAACAGTGCTGGGCCAGGCTGAGGTCAGGAGCCAGGAACTCCATTCGGGTCTCCCACATGGGTGCAGGGGCCCAGACACGTGGGCCATGTCCTGCTGATTTCCCAGGCCATGAGCAGGGAGCTGGATCAGAAGTGGAGCAGCCAGGACTTGACCCAGCACCCATATGGGATGTCAGCATTACAGTCTTCACCTACTTAAACCACAATGCTCCCCCCCCCAGTAAATAAATCTGAGAAGAAAAGTCACGTGGCCTCCTCGGCAGAACACAATGTATTTTCATACAGTTTTTTTGTTTTGCACGTTTTTTCTTACATACAAACGTGTTCACAGTGTAAATTCTCCACTTTTAAAATGAACTCTCCAAGAACGGAATCATCAGGGAGACGTCTGGTGTCTGCTCTCGCTTGCGTGCAGAGAGCAGACAAGTCCCCCTTCTGTCCCAGTGACAAGAAAAAAAGCTGAGCAAACTAAAAATCCCTCCAAGAACAGAGGTCACGGGCAAAGCATTGCCCCCAAAACTGCTGAGTCAGGAAAGCAAATGAAGACAATGGCACGTTAGCAGAGGAGGAAGCCATGGGCACAAACATTCCTGGGAGCAAAGGGTGGAAAACGGGCACCATGACGGAAGAGTTGCCGCGGATTCCATCTGCACAAAACTGGGAAACTGAACCTCCAGGAAGAAGACGCCATCCAGCAAGGTGCTTCCGCCAAGTCCTGACGGCAAAGAAAGGCTGTGGCATAGCGAGTAAGCCTCTGCCTGCGATGTCCGCATCCCAGATAGGTGGCTACTGCACCTCCTGTCCAGCTCCCTGCTAACGTGCCCGGGAGGCAGTAGAACATGGCCCAAGTCCTTGTGCCCCTGCACCCATGTGGGAGACCTGGAAGAAGCTCCTGGCTCCTCAATAAGTAAATGAAAGTCCCCTTTTGTTCCCAGGAAGGATTAGCGGGAAGGAATGATCTTTTGCAGCATTCTGCTGGTGTTACAGCAACCTGTCTTCAGGAGAGGCTGTTCCACCAGAATCAATTCTGAGGCTTTATCACAGATGAGCCTGTGGGGGAAAGGCAGTGCCTGGTCCTGCTGTCCCTGGGAGGGGATGGAGGTGAAGGTCCCAGACCCAGACTGCAACAGGAGCTTCCCAGCTACCCCTGCAAGTGTTCTCTGCACCACTAAGACGTATTCCCCACAACACCTTTGAGCCAGGCCATCAGCTATGCCTTTCAACAAAAATGCCAAGGCATACTGAAAAGCAAGAGGCAGAGTTAGGTGAGAATTAAAAAAAAAAAAGCTTGAGCACTGCAGGTAGGGATGTTGGGATTTTCAGATCAGGAGTTTTTTGAAGACTAAGATTAATACGATTGGGGCTTTCACGGGACAGCAAGTGGATTTCCACAGCAGATGAGAAACGCACACGGAGAGATGCAGACCTGGAGGGAGAGTCAAGAAGAAATGCTGGAGGTGGAAACCACTGCTGCAGAGTGGAGAATGCCTGGGAGGGCGCTCAGCCTGATGCCCACCCACCACCAAGTCCCTGTGGTTCGCACAGGAGGGACAACCAGAGCCTAACAACACGGGCCCGGTACAGGGAATTACGGGGTTTTGTTTCAAAACTAAAACAAGGACCAGGACATGGAGGAATATCTTACCCTGTGGGAAGGCAGTCACGCAGAGATTGCACACACAGGTTATTCAGGGTAGCTATTGTGTAGCCTAGAACCTGTTAGCAGATGGGGACACATGTGCCAGCACACGTGCCAACACGCATGTTGCACAGAAGGATGCCCAGCCCACTGGAACCAAACCAGCTTGGAACCGAGGCTGCCTCCAAGCAGTCAGATTACGGACGATATTGTGTGGTGCATAAAAATATATATGATCATAAATGTTCTCCATGGATGTCTATCACCCGTGAAGACTCGATATTTTATTCGTAAAGACAAAAATTAAAGCTGTTTTTAAAAACATCATCATTGGGGTGCACGTTTGGCACAGCAGTTAAAAGCCTCATAGCTTGGGATGTCCACATCCCACACTGGAGGATGTGGGTTCAAGTCCCAGCTCCGCTCCCAATGCCAGCGCCCTGCTAATGCACACCCTGGGAGGCAGCACTGACAGCTGAAGTGCTTGGGTCCCTGCCACCCAGGTGGGAGACCAGATGGAGTTCCTGGCTTCAGCCTGGCCCAGCCCTGACTGTTGGAGGACAGCTGAGGAGTGAACCAGTAGATGGGAGAACTGTCTGTCTCTCTCTTTGAGATACATATATAAATAAATATATATTCTCTCTCTCTCTCTCTCACCCCCCCCAACACCTCCCCATGTGTTTGTTGTTTTACCCCAGCAAACACATGAAGAAACAGAGGCACAAGAGGCTTAAGGCTGAGTCCAAAGTCACAAAACAGAGGGGACAAAAGCAGTCGGCCCCCGTCAGGCCCACAGCCACAGACCCCAGGCGGGCTGTTCCCAGGTTATCTGGGGCTCCAGACAGGCTGGGTCTCTCCAAACAGCAGTGAACCCTGCCTCAGCCCAGGTGCCTTCCCCCTAAGCCTAAGCACCTTCCCTTCACTTGTACAGATTAAAAACAGCTTCAACTCGAAAGGAACAGAGAATGTTCAAAGCGTCTGTCCCCGGCAGAGTAATATAAATGTAAGCCACGTGAAAGAGCCCTTCGGTGGGTTTAGTGTAAACAAACAAAAAGAAATCCAGCCTGCAGCCTGGTCCTACTTCTTCCCAGCACGCAGCCTCATAATTAAACTTCACCTTTCCAAATTACTCACCGGCGTCCCGCACACAGGGAGGTTGTCTTTGCAAGGGCCAGGAACTATGGGAAGCAGGAGGCTGTGAATGGAATTTCAGAGCCCAGCTTACCCAGGCCCGGTTTACTAAGATGAGCCTGGCTCCGTCTGTCAACACCAAGTACCACGTGATTCCCGCATGAGGCTCCGTCCACGGGGAGATCTGAAGCCTGCACTGTCGGTGCTATGTGGGGAAGGCCGTCTCCGAGAAAGCCTGTGCCTGCCAGAGAGAGTTCCAGAACCAGAGTGTGCAAGTCTCCAAGGAGGAAAGAAAAGTACTTCCGACTTCCACAGAATGCTCGATTCCTCACGAGGTGCTGTGAACACAGTGGCCCGTGCCTGGCATAGGGACCGTCTCAGCACAGGCCACAGCCAAGAGAGAGTGCAGAAACCTGCCCTCTCCCCAGGGCTGATCAGCAGCACTGCCCCCTGCAAATAGCCAGGACAGGTAGACCCAGAGAGGGGTGTGGATGACCAGGACAGGTAGACCCAGTGAGGGGTGTGGATGACCAGGACAGGTAGACCCAGTGAGGGGTGTAGCAACCAGGACAGGTAAACCAGGTGAGGGGTGTGGATAACCAGGACAGGTAGACCCAGTGAGGGGTGTGGATAACCAGGACAGGTAGACCCAGTGAGGGGTGTGGATGACCAGGACAGGTAAACCCAGTGAGGGGTGTGGATGACCAGGACAGGTAGACCCAGTGAGGGGTGTAGCAACCAGGACAGGTAAACCAGGTGAGGGGTGTGGATAACCAGGACAGGTAGACCCAGTGAGGGGTGTGGATAACCAGGACAGGTAGACCCAGTGACGGGTGTGGATGACCAGGACAGGTAAACCCAGTGAGGGGTGTAGTAACCAGGACAGGTAGACCCAGTGAGGGGTGTAGTAACCAGGACAGGTAAACCAGGTGAGGGGTGTGGATAACCAGGACAGGTAGACCCAGTGAGGGGTGTGGATAACCAGGACAGGTAAACCCAGTGAGGGGTGTGGATAACCAGGACAGGTAGACCCAGTGAGGGGTGTAGATAACCAGGACAGGTAGACCCAGTGACGGGTGTGGATAACCAGGACAGGTAAACCCAGTGAGGGGTGTAGTAACTGGGACAGGTAGACCCAGTGAGGGGTGTAGTAACTGGGACAGGTAAACCCAGTGAGGAGTGTAGATAACCGGGACAGGTAGACCCAGTGAGGGGTGTAGTAACCAGGACAGGTAAACCAGGTGAGGGGTGTAGATAACCAGGACAGGTAAACCCAGTGAGGGGTGTGGATAACCAGGACAGGTAAACCAGGTGAGGGGTGTAGTAACCAGGACAGGCAGACCCAGTGAGGGGTGTGGATAACCAGGACAGGTAGACCCAGTGAGGGGTGTGGATAACCAGGACAGGTAAACCCAGTGAGGGGTGTAGTAACCAGGACAGGTAAACCCAGTGAGGGGTGTAGTAACCAGGACAGGTAAACCCAGTGAGAGGTGTGGATAACCAGGACAGGTAAACCCAGTGAGAGGTGTGGATAACCAGGACAGGTAAACCAGGTGAGGGGTGTGGATAACCAGGACAGGTAAACCCAGTGAGGGGTGTAGTAACCAGGACAGGTAAACCCAGTGAGGGTTGTAGTAACCAGGACAGGTAGACCCAGTGAGGGTTGTAGTAACCAGGACAGGTAGACCCAGTGAGGAGTGTAGATAACCGGGACAGGTAGACCCAGTGAGGAGTGTAGATAACCGGGACAGGTAAACCCAGTGAGGGGTGTGGATAACCAGGACAGGTAAACCCAGTGAGGGGTGTAGTAACCAGGACAGGTAAACCCAGTGAGGGGTGTAGTAACCAGGACAGGTAAACCCAGTGAGAGGTGTGGATAACCAGGACAGGTAAACCCAGTGAGAGGTGTGGATAACCAGGACAGGTAAACCAGGTGAGGGGTGTGGATAACCAGGACAGGTAAACCCAGTGAGGGGTGTAGTAACCAGGACAGGTAAACCCAGTGAGGGGTGTAGTAACCAGGACAGGTAGACCCAGTGAGGGTTGTAGTAACCAGGACAGGTAGACCCAGTGAGGAGTGTAGATAACCGGGACAGGTAGACCCAGTGAGGAGTGTAGATAACCGGGACAGGTAAACCCAGTGAGGGGTGTGGATAACCAGGACAGGTAGACCCAGTGAGGGGTGTAGTAACCAGGACAGGTAAACCAGGTGAGGGGTGTGGATAACCAGGACAGGTAAACCCAGTGAGGGGTGTAGTAACCAGGACAGGTAAACCCAGTGAGGGGTGTAGTAACCAGGACAGGTAGACCCAGTGAGGGTTGTAGTAACCAGGACAGGTAGACCCAGTGAGGGGTGTGGATAACCAGGACAGGTAGACCCAGTGAGGAGTGTAGATAACCGGGACAGGTAGACCCAGTGAGGAATGTAGATAACCAGGACAGGTAAACCCAGTGAGGGGTGTGGATAACCAGGACAGGTAGACCCAGTGAGGGGTGTAGTAACCAGGACAGGTAAACCCAGTGAGGGGTGTGGATAACCGGGACAGGTAGACCAGTGAGGGGATGAGAGGGAGCTGGGTTGTCATGCAGACAGCTGTGTGTCAACAACGCAGTGACGAGATCACGCACGGCGCTCCGAGGACAAGGAGCAGCGCCTCCTGCCTGTGGGATCTGCCCTCCCTCATCGTGCTGTTCAGTACAAAACCAGGGTCACCAACATCAGTCTTCACTGACAACCTGCACGCCCTCAGAATAAGCACCCTCCCCAGGCGGGGTGTGGCCTGGCAGTTACGATGCCATGTGGGACACTCGCATCCCGCATCGGAAGGCCTGCTTTAGTATTCGCTGGCCCCCCGGGAGAAAGCAGTGATGGCTCAGGCACTTGGGGCCCTGCCACCCACGTGGGGGACCTGGATGGAGTTCCGGTTCCCGTCTTCAGCCCTCGCCCATCCCACTATTGTAAGCATTTGGAAAGTGAACCAGCAGATGGGACACCCTATCTGCCTATCTGAACTTTTAGTGATAGGATTGCCATTAGCATAAGTTCATGGATTTGCACCAAAGATAGGACTACAGCGCAGTCTCCTTCACATTCAGGAAAACAAGGCTAAATATCTATAGAAGCCTCATACCGTTACAATGTTGCAAGTAAACGAGTGTATTAATAAGGAATGTTTATGTGTATAAGAATGCTGCCTGGATAGATGAGAAACATTTTGACAAATCACACCTTCGTGACATCACCTGTAAAACCCTTCTTGGCCAAAACGATGACTGTGCCTTCTGCAGCTGCCGCTGAGTAGCAGTGACCTTATACTCCAGCTGTCACAGGTGCTCAGGATCTTCTGACTGCAGCCATTTTATGCAGCCCACTAAGGTTGAAGGGAAGCTTGACTGTTTAACATTTCACACCTGCACTGCTGGCAGTACAAGGTCACCCAATCCGTACAACAGCACTAGGAGGGCACTCCTGAGTCACCACGCGCCCACGCTGTGCCAGTGTGGCCCGGGGGAGGGACTCGAGGGCCTCACGGCTGATGGGTGTGCCCAGGACCTGTCACCGTGGTTGGTCCCACGTAAAGGTACACACCAAGGAGGCTGGCGTTCCCCAGAGGAGCAGCCCTGCCGTGTATTAAATGGTGGCATGAATCCCCCTGCAAAGCAGTACACCCCGGCTTTATGCTTGGGGGCATCTGGTCCTCCCTAGAGGTCCAAGGAGCAGTCGTGGGGTGCGTGGTGTGCATGCGTGTGCATCTGCCTATGGGTTCATGCATGCGTGCAGCCTGTGTGCCCGGCACGTGTGTGTGCATGTATGCGTGCCTGTGCGTGTGCATATTGTGCACCGTGTGAGTGTGCACGTGTGTGCCTGCATGCACCCATATGTGTAAAACTGCACACACGTGGAGAAGCAGAAGAGGTGAGGAGCACAAAAGTTCCGACACCTGTAAATTGATACTTACATTAAAAACTACATTTGCATTACTCTGGAAAATTCTTCCATTAAAGTTTGCGTTTGGTCATGGCAGCTTTGCATTTTCCCTTTGAAATAACAAATCAATATTTTGTCTTCATCCAAGCCAATTATAAAAACTGACTTTAAAAATCACGCAATTATCCCTGACATTCAGTGGATTCTTAAAGGAAAATGCTGTGGCCGTTACAGAGTGTTGGCCTGTTCCTATGAGAAGCATTTCCTGCCCTGCTGTCCGTATGTGACGGGCATCCCAAAGAGATACCTTGGGTATTTTGTCTGGCATCACTGCTTTCCCAACCACAGGACCACAAATCACCGATCCCAACAGAGAGGCAATAATTAAACGGCCAGGCAGTCCCTGTGGACAGTGGACTCACATTGGGCGCTCCATGGTGGAAACACCAGGAATGTCCAAAAGATCAAGAATTGCACTGGGATAAACAGGAAATGGCAACAATTTCATCTGCTTTTGCGTCAGCCTCAAAAGTACAACCCACTGGATTCCGAAACTCCCGACCCACTTCAGCGTGAGAGGCGGTTGTTTTAGACGGATACCATGGCATCCTGCAGGTGCTGCCCATAGGAGTCAGAGGCCACAGGAATGGAACAGGGCACCGTAGGACTAGGCTGACCACCCTATTTGTAAAAGGGCCAATTCCAGGGCCTCGCCCTCACGTGGCTCTGGTTCACTAACCCCAGAACACCCCAGGGGAGCAGTGCATTTGACCTGAGGCAGTGAGCAGAGTGGGGAACGTCCGGCACACACTTAACGCCAGCACACGGCCGAGGGGAAGGTGGAGCCCCCGTGCCTGGATATCCCACCACGTCCTTCTTTCTCCTCGTTTTAAAATTAGACTGTATTGATTCTTAAATTAACATGTCCATAAATGCACTCACTTCTGTGCAAACTACAAATGAGATCCCGAGAAATGCAATCAGGTTTCCTATGGACGCCCCCCCAAGCCCTCACCCCTCCACAGAAGTAGCCGCTGCTGCCACGGTGCCAAGCATGGAGTTGTGGGCCGGCCTGCAGGGAGGGAGTTTCTACGTGGATGATGGGAGAGGCGAGAGGTGCCTGGCTGCACCAGCTTTGTCACAGAACACATCTGTCCAGCGCTTGCGTGAGATCGGTGCCGTTCTCTCTCTCTCTCTCTCTCCTGTATGCCCTTCAAGCACAGGGATGCGGATGCTGCTCCCCAGCTCACCTTCACTTCCGGAGCCTCTGAGTGGCTTCTCTTGTGAGAGGGGACACTGGGATCCGCATCCCTGTGGGTGTCTGATCCGCGTGATGTCACAGACGCCCATGACCCTCCAGCAGGGACACTGAAAAGCGTGCATTCTGTAACGACAGCTGACAACAGCAGCTCACACTTCCTCGATGACACAGGCTGCACGTGACTCTCCTCTCACTAACAGAGCAATCTTCCGCGGGCCAATGTTTCAGGCCACTGGCTCAACCCCCCTTGGAACACCCATGTTTCATATCAGAGTGTCAGCGGCAGTCCCAGCTACCCCACCTCCAGTCCAGCTCCCTCCTAATGCATCCTGGGGGCGGGGGGCAGCAGGCGAGAGATCAATCATTTGTGTGCCTGCCTCCCATATCGAAGACACAGATGGAGCTCCTGGCTCAGCCCTAACTGTTGCAGCGTTTTGGGGAGTGAACCAGCAAATGGATGCTATCTCTCTCGCTCTCGCTCTCACTCTGCCTTTCAAAGAAATCTTTTTAAAAAAATACAAGAATGCAGTCTCCTGGGCTTGGACACAGAGCTACTCTGAGCCAAGGCCATCAACAAACAAGCCCCCTGCAGAGGCAGAAGGCAGAGTGACGGAAGACACCGGGCTGCCCCCTGTGGTGGGGATGAAGGCTCAGGTGGAGCAGAGGCCCCATGGCCCGCTGAGAAGTCCCAGGCCGACCAGCCTGCCAGCCCCCGAGCTGCCCAGCCCCGCACAGCACCAGGCCAAAGAACGAGTGCTTCTGTGCCAGGAGGCGCGGGGTGGTCCACAGCAGAGCCAGCGTCAAGCTGGCCCCAGGAGCAAATGTCACGCCCTTTTACCAGAGAGACACAGGCAGCCCACAGGCATCCAGAACGGTGTCCTCGCCGCTGTCTGTGCAGTGCCCACCTCCTCTGCTCTTCCCTCACCCCCTCCTCTCCTCGTCTGGCCCTCACCCAGGGAAGGGTAGGGCAGGGCCCACCCACTCAGCAGCTACCCTGGCAGTGGGAGCCGGAGCCCGCCCCCCGAGTGCCTCCCGCCGCCAAAGGCTGGGACCCCAAGAAGAGACACTGCAGGTCTGAGCTGTTCCTGCGTGCTGGCCTCACACCTGAGCAGCCAGCCAGCTGGAGGAGAAGGCCTCGGAGTGCAGCCAGGCTTCAGAGCCCACGTGTCACAGCCGGAGCCCAAGGCTTCAGGAGACCAGAATGCGGGGGGCCTCAATCTTCAGTTCTTGTGTAACTTGCATATGTACAGTGTGAGTACAGAGCCTACAGAGTAAAAGTGAACAGGAACTATAACAGCAGAAAGCAAGAGTGGTGAGGAGGGAGCACAGTCAAGGGCATCAGAGGCCCACGGAGGGACCCAGTCGGCGCTGCTGAGTCAGGTTCAGGTGGTAGAGGGACCCAGTCGGCACTGCTGAGTCAGGTTCAGGTGGTAGAGGGACCCAGTCGATATGGCTGAGTCATGTTCAGGTGGTAGAGGGACCCAGTCGGCGCTGCTGAGTCATGTTCAGGTGGTAGAGGGACCCAGTCGGCGCTGCTGAGTCAGGTTCAGGTGGTGGAGGGACCCAGTCGGCGCTGCTGAGTCAGGTTCAGGTGGTGGAGGGACCCAGTCGGCGCTGCTGAGTCAGGTTCAGGAGGTGGAGGGACCCAGTCGGCACTGCTGAGTCAGGTTCAGGTGGTAGAGGGACCCAGTCGGTGCTGCTGAGTCAGGTTCAGGAGGTGGAGGGACCCAGTCGGCGCTGCTGAGTCAGGTTCAGGTGGTAGAGGGACCCAGTCGGCACTGCTGAGTCAGGTTCAGGGGGTGGAGGGACCCAGTCAGCGCTGCTGAGTCAGGTTCAGGTGGTAGAGGGACCCAGTCGGCGCTGCTGAGTCATGTTCAGGTGGTAGAGGGACCCAATCGGCACTGCTGAGTCAGGTTCAGGTGGTAGAGGGTCCGAGTCGATGTTGCTGAGTCAGGTTCAGGTGGTGGAGGGACCCAGTCGGCGCTGCTGAGTCATGTTCAGGTGGTAGAGGGACCCAGTCGGCGCTGCTGAGTCAGGTTCAGGAGGTGGAGGGACCCAGTCGGCGCTGCTGAGTCAGGTTCAGGTGGTAGAGGGTCCGAGTCGATGTTGCTGAGTCAGGTTCAGGTGGTGGAGGGACCCAGTCGGCGCTGCTGAGTCAGGTTCAGGTGGTAGAGGGACCCAGTCGGCACTGCTGAGTCAGGTTCAGGTGGTAGAGGGACCGAGTTGATGTTGCTGAGTCAGGTTCAGGTGGGAGAGGGACCCAGGCAGTGCTGCTGAGTCATGTTCAGGTGGTAGAGGGACCCAGGCAGCGCTGCTGAGTCAGGTTCAGGTGGTAGAGGGATCGAGTCGATGTTGCTGAGTCAGGTTCAGGTGGTAGAGGGACCCAGTCGATGTTGCTGAGTCAGGTTCGGATAGTAGAGGGACTGAGTGAGCGCTGCTGAGTCATGTTCGGATAGTAGAGGGACTGAGTCGATGTTGCTGAGTCAGGTTCGGATGCAAGAAACATAATACGCACTGAGGAAGAGTAAAGTTAAAGTGCGCAGCAAGAGACTAAAGAAAACCAGCGTAGTAAAAGGCAGGCAAGAAGGTGGCATAAACAGAAAAGCTGTGTCAAAGAGAAAGCAGCGGCTGGCTCACTAGGCTAATCGCATGTCTAAGAGGTAAATAACATGATCTCCCAGGGTGGGCCGCAGATTAAATGACTTACGTGGAGCTGGCATTGTGGCTTAGCGGGTAAAGCCTCCACCTCAGATGACAGCATCCCCTATGGGCACAGTCCCGCTGCTCCTCTTCCGATCCAGCTCCCTGCTAGTGGCCTGGGATAGCAGCAGAAGATGGCCCAAGTGCTTGGGTCCCTGCACCACGTGGGAGACCAGATGAAGTTGCAGGCGCCTGGCTTCTGCCTGGCCCAGCCCTGGCCATTCCAGCTATTTGGAGAATGAACTAGCCGATGGAAGCTCTCTCTCTCTCTGTAACTCTGACTTTCAATAAATAAAAATAAACTTTAAAAATAGTTTTTATTAACTCTAAATGATTTCTTTAAGTCATTCCAAAATGAGCATCATTTCACTGTTGAATTGCAAGGTTTTCTTCCTTTCTCAGGCCTAACATGATGCTCCCTCTTAAAATTGGCAGCAACTTAATGAAATACAGTATAAGGATAGCATAATAAATATAAAGAAACTATGCCTCTCCGATAACACACACAGAGACTTGCAGATTGCATTTTGAAAACTGAGTTCTGTGTTGTCCACAAGAGACTCAAATATGAAAATGTAGAAAAATGACAAGTGAAAGAAGGGTGGTGGGGCCAGCATGGTGGCGCATTGGGTTAACGCTCTGGCCTGAAGTGCTGGCATCTCATATGGGCGCCAGTTCGAGTCCTGGCTGCTCCACTTCCGATCCAGCTCTCTGCTGTGGCCTGGGAAAGCAGTGGAAGATGGCTCAGTGCTTGGGGCCCTGCACCTGTGTGGGAGACCCAGAGGAGGGTCCTGGCTCCTGGCTTCAGATCGGCGCAGCTCCGGCTGTTGCAGCCATCTGGGGAGTGAACCAGCAGATGGAAGACCTCTCTCTGTGTGTCTCTACCTCTCTGTAACTCTGTCTTTCAAATAAATAAAATAAATCATTAAAAAAAGAATGGTGGTGATATTTGAAAGCTGCCAACAGTAACAGCAGCATAACTGCACAGAAACCTGTAGTCAACAGCAGAATCGAGTTTCAGGGCAGGGGAACTGTCGCAGGTGGAAAGGGTTATCGCCTGTAGGCGAGGAACAATTTACCAGAAAGGACAAAGGGGGTGGCCGTGTGGCCTACTGGGTAAGACCCCAGTTAACATGCCCGTGTCCCATATCAGAGCCTGGGTCTGAGTCCCAGCTCTGATCTCTGACCCCAGCCTCCTGCTCATGCAGACCCTGGGAGGCAGCCATGTGAAGGTCCAGCACTTGGGTTCCTGGCACCCCCAAGGGAAACCAGGATGAAACCCCAGGCTCCAGGCTCAGCCAGCCCCGGCTGCTGTGGGCATTTAGGGAATGCACCAGCAGAGGGAAGACCTCTCTCGCTCTCTCTGCCTTTCAAAAAAACAAATTCTTAAATGTTTCAACCACATCAACATCAGCCAGAAAGCTATTTATAAAAGGGTAGGTAAGGCCGGCGCCACAGCTCACTAGACTAATCCTCCACCTTGCGGCGCTGGCACACCGGGTTCTAGTCCCGGTCAGGGCGCCGGATTCTGTCCCGGTTGCCCCTCTTCCAGGCCAGCTCTCTGCTGTGGCCAGGGAGTGCAGTGGAGGATGGCCCAAGTGCTTGGGCCCTGCACCCCATGGGAGATCAGGAGAAGCACCTGGCTCCTGCCATCGGATCAGCGCAGTGCGCCAGCTGTAGTGGCCATTTTGGGGGTGAACCAATGGAAGGAAGACCATTCTCTCTCTCTCTCACTGTCTAACTCTGTCAAAAAAAAAAGGGGTAGGTAAAATGCTACTTATAAAATATTTTAAAATACTGCACACTCTGTGTACATATACATGTGCATAGAGTGCAAAACCATTCTAGGGTCCAAGTCAAGCCATCTTCAGGACACTGCTTACTTCTGGAGAAAGGGGGGGGGGAGGAGAGAGAGGGAGGAGGGGGGAGGGAGGGGGGAGGGGGGAGGGAGGGGTGTTGATGCCTTATTTCTCTGGAAGAAAAGCAATCTGAGGCCGAGGTGTGAAAACACGGACACATCAAGGATGGCTTATAGTTGTGTTCATTTTCTCTACGTTCGAAGTATCTCACAATTTTTGTTTCTTTTTCCGGAAAGAAAAAACACAAATGTTGACGGCAGGCTAGGAAGCAGTAACACGGATTGTATGGCACATTTTTCCGAAGTGTTGAGTTCCGTTCAGCGTGGCTTTCTTGTTCTGGTCACTAAACTCTGGGACATGGAAGGGGGCTAGGAGGTGGAAAGTAACACAGTATTCATTTACCTCCCAGCCTACAGCAACCAGGAGAAGAACTGGACCCCACCCTGGACCAGCAAGCAGGACACTAGGATGGAGTCACCGGCAGAGGCAGAGCCGGATCCTCCCACCCGCGGGGCTGGCCCTGGAAACCTCCCCTCGCTGTCGGGGTGAGTGGCAGGGCTCGGCCAAGGCCACCTTCCAAAGTCACGGCCAAAGCAGTGGGGGAGCCAGGGAGCGGCCTGGGCCGTGGACCTGCCGGCCGGGGGGAGTCGCTTGAGACAGAAGGAGAGACCCTTCCCCAAGTTAGACCCGTGAGGGGCCGTCATTCGCCCGTGGAACAGAGAATCAGAAATCCGTCTGTGTTGGCGCCACGAACGTGGGATGCCCCTGCACGGTTGCCAGTGCACACACTTTCCACGAACCCCTGGGAGAGCCTCCGTCTGCACTGCAGAGAAAGCCCGCCCGTCCCACGCTGAGCTGAGGCCCCCTCCCATGGCCCTGAGCCCCGGAGCCCGGAGGGAGCCGTGACGCCGGGGGACAGGCCTGGGAGCAGAGCGCCCCGGGGTGGGCCATGAGCTCCACCCTGCCAAACGACCAACCGCAGCCACACCAGTGGTCCGGGTTTCTGTGTTCAGGAAGATGGCCTCACTGGGCTTCTAGATTGTTCTCATCGCGCGTTCCCTACTTTGAGCTTACGCCAGGACGCCAGCTTGTGAGGCTGTGGAAGGGGAGACGTTCCTGGCGTCTTGCTGTGCCCTAGACCTCACCTGTACACAGTGACAGAGGTGGAGCCTGAGACAGGGAGCCCCGTGGGGGTGGCCGGTCCCCGCCCCCTCCACGTCTCTCCTTAGCTCTCACAAACCTTAGTCTCACTACAGACGCGCCGCTATCCACACAGAGAAAGAGGAACACCTGCCCATGCCTGGGGAAGGCACCTTCAAGAACAAACAGTATGTATGCGCATGCATATAATATTCACCCACAAAGTGAATAGGATGTTAAAAATGGCTAAATCTTAAAAAAAATAATAAGTATTGAAAGAAAGAAGTCTGCCAGGAGACTTCTGGAAAGATGCCCGGAACACTGCAGCCCTCTTGTGACCATGAGGTCAGGGCTGTCAACACCCCTGGGGGGCAGGGCAGGGAAAGAATCTGGATCCTGGAGGACATTTTCCAAGTGCTATGAACCACCCTCCTGGACTGTCTGTGCTAGGAGATAATAATTTCCATCCTGCAGGAGCCAGTGTGCAGCCAGTCGCCGAGACAGGACAGACAGCATTGAGCCCAGAACCTGGCACCACGCTCTGAAGGGCGGCTCGTGTCTCTCCTCCACCCCAGCCCACTCCCCTCCAGGACAAGGGACCACGTGGCTCTGAGCAGACCGCACCGCGTCCTGAATCTGACCACTCTCATTTCCCCAGCGACAGTGGCGCTCGGCACAGAACCCCACCTGGGACAGTGTTTCTGGTGCCGGCACTGTGGCGCAGCGGGTGGAGCCGCCACCTGTGACGCGGGCGTCCCACATGGGCACCAGGTCCAGTCCCCAGAGCAGCTCCCTGCAATGTGCCTGGGAAAGCAGAAGATGGCCCAAGGACTGCGGCCCTGCACCCGTGTGGGAGACCCGGATGGAGCTCCTGGCTCAGCCATTGTGGTCCTCTGGGGAGTGAACCAGCAGATGGAAGACCTCTCTCTGTCTCTCTCTGTCTCTCTGTACACTGAACTTTCAAACAAATAAGTTAACCTTTTTCAAGAAAAAAAGAAAGCATGCCAGGGTTCATCTTTATGTTGTGAAATTATTCCAATACACTCAACGTGGTAACGCATCCACTTTTATTCTATACTCGACTATTATGCTACAAACCATGCTTCCATAAACTAAGGTTGACTCTCCTGAAGCATATGTGCTTCCAACAGCAACAAAGACGAGAAAAATCAAATGTTGTCACTTCCAGACAAAAAATGCTTTATGTGTTCCCCTGACTCTGGTCAGAAACAAACATAAAACAGGAATCAAGCCACCACCCCCAGGCTTTAGTGCCCTAATAAGTATTCATGTTACTAATGTCAAGTCTCCATAGCCCAGACCACGGCTTAAACCAGATTACACTGTAACCAGACGTAAACTCTCGCCTGGACCAACACTGCTTTGCAATAAAAGCCCTTTCCCATCCAGCAGCAGCTCAGAGGGGGCTTCAATACAATTCTCCTACATTAATTATAATTTTGCCAATACAAACTGTTATGCTGGGTGGGCGTTTGACCTAGTGGTAAGACCCCCAGTGGGGACACCCACATTCCCATGTTGCAGTGCCTGGATTTGAGTCCCCATCAGCTCCCTGCTAATGCACTCCCTGGGAGGCAGCAGGTGGTGGTGCAAGTCCTGGGGTCCCTGCCACCCACGTGGGGGGGCCCAGGTGGAGTCCTGGGTCCCTGCCACCCACGTGGGGGGGCCCGGGTGGAGTCCTGGGTCCCTGCCACCCGCATGGGAGACCCGGGTGGAGTCCTGGGTTCCTGGCTCCAGCCTGGCCCCGTCCCAACTGTTGCAGGCACTGGGGAGTGAACCAGCAGATGCCGGCTCGCTCTCTCTCTCTCTCTCCCTCTCTCTCTCTCTCCATCTCAAATCACCTTTTTTTTTTTTTTTTTTTTTTTGACAGGCAGAGTGGACAGTGAGAGAGAGAGACAGAGAGAAAGGTCTTCCTTTGCCGTTGGTTCACCCTCCAATGGCCACCGCGGCCGGCGCGCTGCGGCCGGCGCACCACACCGATCCGATGGCAGGAGCCAGGAGCCAGGTGCTTCTCCTGGTCTCCCATGGGGTGCAGGGCCCAAGCACCTGGGCCATCCTCCACTGCACTTCCCGGGCCATAGCAGAGAGCTGGCCTGGAAGAGGGGCAACCGGGACAGAATCCGGCGCCCCGACCGGGACTAGAACCCAGTGTGCCGGCGCCGCTAGGCGGAGGATTAGCCTAGTGAGCCGTGGCGCCGGCCTCAAATCACCTTTTAAAATAAAAAGGTTATAGGGTCTAGGACTTAACAACAAATACCCTCTGACTCCCAGAATTTTGTCCATTTTTAGGGTAAAAGCCCAACACAAAGGCACTCAGGAATGATACTGCACAGTTTATAAACATTATCAAGAAAACGCGTGGTAAACTGCTGGCCATTTCCCAGTGCACAGAGAACCTGATGCTGTGCACGGCCCAGGGAAGAGAATCCGGATATTAAGGGTTGCTTGGACCTGGAGCATCCTTGATTCCTAATCCAGAGTGCGATGTGCTGGGGGCTGGGCACTGGGCTGCTCGTGGTCAGGTGTGCCGCTGGCAGCCCCGCCTCCCTGCCCTCTGCCTTCCCCGGGGCCCCGTCACCAGCCCCCTGCTGGAGCCCGCCCACCGTCACAGCCTGTCTGGTGCTGGGTGCCAACCTTGGCCACCAGGCAGGTTCAGACCACCGTGCTTCGGGGCCAGTCAGCCAAGGGCTTCCAGAGAATGGAGGGTGGCCTGAAACGGGATGACTCGGCAGCTGGAGCTTCCACGAGCCCGGGGGACTGACTGTGAACTCTGGCTTCTACGCTCAGCGCCAGGGAAGGTGTCCTTGCTTGGCTCTGGCAGTTTGAGTTACAAGATGGTTATGGCGGAAGGAAGTCCCACTTCCGACCCAGCTCCCTGCTGGATCCCTGGGAAAGCAGCGAAGACGACCCAGTCGCTTGGGCCCTGCACCCCTCGGGGAAGCCCCTGGCTCCTGGCTTCGGCCTGGCCCAGCCCCAGCCATTGCAGCCACTGGGGGAGTGAAGCAGCAGATGGAAGACCTCTCTCCCCCTCTCTTTGTAACTCTGCCTCTCAAATAAATAAATCTTTAAAGAAAGAAAGCTCCCAAATGAGTGCACACTGTGTCCTCAAGAGCCTGGACACCCGCCCGTACTCCTGTGCAAATGAGAACAAGAACTGAGCCCGCGGGAGCACGCGCTGGAGTGGCTGGAGAGGCAGCACCACACTGCAGGCGCCATCTTCCAAAATGGCGGCTCCATGTAAGGGAGCAGTGACCTCCAGCGAGGGGCACGCGGCCTGTCACCCACAGGAGCCTCCCTCCCTGGTGGAAGAGAAAGCAGGAGACAGCTCTGTAAACATTCGCTGCTGGTGAGGAGGAAGAGCGCTCAAATACCCTCCCTGACCAGTCCATCTCCTGCTCCCGTCCACTCACACAGCTGGCCGCTGAAGACGCAACGCTTGGTGTGCTGCAGACCTGAGCCCACTAAGACGGGGCGGCCGTGAGGCCTGGTGGTCAAGATGCTGCTTGGGACACAGGCATCCCATAGCGGGGTGCCTGGGTTCCAGACCCAGCCCAGCCTCCACTCCGCTTCCTGTTGAGGGGCCAGGTGGCAGCCGTGATGGCCCAAGGCCTGGGGTCCCTGCCACCCACACGGAGACCCAGAAGGAATTCCTGGCTCCTGACGTCAGCCTGGCCCAGGCCTGGGTGTTTTGGGGGACTGAACCAACAGAGAGAAGCTCGCTCGCTCTCCCTCCCTCTTCCAAATAAATGTTTTAAATCTTCAAAACGTCAAGTACCCAGCGTCACCGGATAGAGTTTTAAACTCTCTGAACGTGCGATACTCGTTTCTCTGGAAGAAAAGCAGCCTCTGGAAAACCGGCTGGTGTCTTAGGTAACATCCAAGAGACGCCATCAGGTGCAGAGGGTCCTCCACTCCACGCTCACATCACGTGTTCTGCAGGTGCGGAGCCCGACCTGCGAGAAGTCCGGCTGCAGTACCTTCACCCCAGTTTCTCCTGACACCCACGTGGCCACCCCGTGTTCCAGCTCCCTCCGGCCTCCCCCTCTACCTGTTGGACATCTGCTCCTGCACTCTGCATTATTCATTCATCCCCCACCCACCGGCTTCCCTGCCCGGAAATGCTGTTTTACATACAAGCAAAGTGTCCGCAGTTCTGGTCTTGGCGGGCACACTACCGCTGCTGGCTTTAGAAATCTTTCCCCCTCTGAAAGCTTCTCAAGTAGTCACTTATTTTTTTTTAATTTTCCCATTTATTGGCAAATTTCAGATGCTATTCATAGACGATTAAAAATAAATCTTTCAGGATTTTATGTAAGTAAATCTTTCATGATTTTATGTCCCAAATCAGTAAAAAGTTTCCCCAAATTGCCTATAACATGATTTTTTAGAAGTCTGAACTTCTGTCTGCTTATTTTTTTTACGCAGGCTTAATACACTTACCAAAAATTTCCACATTCCACATCATCAAAGCTTTCATCTTGTCTCCAAAGAAAAAAGGAGAAAGAATCGAATGCCAGTGAACAGCCAAAACCAACTATTTGCAGCCTCGATTTTCAAATGTCAGGCTGTTTTTTTCCCTCATTCTGGTCAGTTTACACGGCGCGCAAGTCTAACCATCTCCGCGTGACATTTCCCTGCCCAGCAAAGGCTGGGGGAGCCCCTGAAGCCTTCGGAGGTGGGGGCCAGGTAGAGCAGCGCGCATGCGCCCTCGCCAGCCTCACCTGTCCCCTGACTACGCAGTGCCCGCCAGGAGCCACCTGGACCTGGAGAGGCTGGTGCCTTCCCCCTCTCTGGGCCGCGTGGGGGCTGGGCTCTGCAGCAGGGGAAAGGAGTGGGGGAGAGGGAGGAGAAGGGGGGGGGAGAGGGAGAGAGAGGGAAGGGGGGAGAGAAAGGAAAGGAGGGAGAGAGGGAGGGGGAGAGGAGGGGGGAGAGAGAGATAAAGGAAAAGAGGAGGGGGAGAAGATAGAAGTAGAGGGGGAGAGGGAGAGAAGGGGGGAGAGAGGAAGGGAGGGAGAGGGAGAGAAAGAGGAGAGAAAGGGACGAGGAGAGAAGTAGGAGAAGTGGGGGGAGAGAAGAGGAGAGAAGGGGGAGGGAGGGGAAGGGAGAGAGGAGGGGAGAGAGGGAAAGGGACGTGGAGAGAAGTAGGAGAGAGAAGGGAAGGAGAGAGAGGAGAGGGGAGAGAGAAAGGAGGAGAGAAGGGGGAGAGGGGAGGGGAGCGAGGCGGGCGGGGGCGCCGGCGCCGCGGCGCTAGTCCCGAGGTTACAGTAATTACCGCCGCAGCGTGAGTCCCGCGCGAGCGCTAAGTGGAACAGCGACATCAATTAAACAACAAACGCTCCGCACCGGGAGAAAGACAGCCCCCCGCGACGGCCCAGCCGGCGCCCACCAACCTGCGCGCACCCCGCTGCCGGCCGGCGCCCCCCGGCCCGGGCGGGCACCGCAGCCCGGGGCAGCCCGCCGCGGGTCGGCCGGCCGGAGCTGGTGCGCTCCGCGTGGACGGGCGTGAGCCGAGCGCACCCAGACCGGAGCCCGAGCCCCCCCACCCCCCCGCCGCTGATTTACAAGTTTTTGTTTTGTTTTCTTTTTTTCTTTTTTTAAGAAGATACTGGATTGTTTTGCAAGAGGGAGCCCAGCGTCCCAGCGCCACCCGAATACCGACACAGTACCCTCCCCCACCCCGAGCCACGCGGCGCGGACAGGCGCCGGGCGCGCACCTGACCCGCAGCCGCTGCGGGCGCCCGGGGCTCCGGGCCGCGAGCCACGAAGACCAGGCGGGCGGCGCGGGCCTCCACCATGCGCGCGGGTCGCCCGGCGGGGAAGAGCGCGCCTCGCCACCTGCCCCCGAGCCCAGCCCCTCTGCGGGCCGCGCGGGGCGCTGGGGAACCGCCGCCGCCCTGCAGCCAGCCCCCAGGCGCCGGGCCCGGCCGCCCGCACAGCCCGCGGGGCCCCGGCCCGCCGGCGGCCAGGAGGCCACGCCTCCCGCGCGCGGACCCCGCCCCGCCGCCGCCGATTGGCCGGCACTAGGGGGCGGGGCAGCGCCGGGGCCGTATAAATATTCATGAGCCGGGCGCGCGGCGCTCGGGGGGCCGCGGCCGGGAAGTTGGGTGCAGGGTGCTGCTCCCGCCGAGGCGGCGGCGGGGCCGGGCGCGCAGCTCGGGGGTCTGCTGCGCTTCCGGGGCGAGCGGGGCGCGCGCGGCGGGCAGGAGGAGCGGCCCGGGGCGCGGCGCGGACTTGCGCCCGAGGAGGAGGAGCGGCCGGCCAGGCGGACGCACGGAGGAAGCCGGCGGCGGAGGCGGGCATGAGCGCCCGGGGCCCGAGACGGGGTTGACCGGGGCCCGGCCGGCCCAGCCATCTTGACTGCGCGCCGCGGCGCGGGCGGAAACTTGCGGCGCCGCCGAGGGGCCCTGCGCGCGCCAGGGGGAGCGAGCGAGCGAGCGGGTCGGGGCCATGCGCCGCGGCCGGGCCGGCCCGCCCCGCGAGAGCTGAGCGCGGCCCGCAGCGAGGCGCAGAGCCCGGCGGCGGGCGGCCGGCCCCGCTCGCGGGGGCCGCGGGCGCGCGCGCGCGGCATGGAGTGGGGCTACCTGTTGGAGGTGACCTCGCTGCTGGCCGCCCTGGCGCTGCTGCAGCGCTCCAGCGGCGCGGCGGCCGCGTCGGCCAAGGAGCTGGCGTGCCAGGAGATCACCGTGCCGCTGTGCCGGGGCATCGGCTACAACTACACCTACATGCCCAACCAGTTCAACCACGACACGCAGGACGAGGCCGGGCTGGAGGTGCACCAGTTCTGGCCGCTGGTGGAGATCCAGTGCTCGCCGGACCTCAAGTTCTTCCTGTGCTCCATGTACACGCCCATCTGCCTGGAGGACTACAAGAAGCCGCTGCCGCCCTGCCGCGCCGTGTGCGAGCGCGCCAAGGCCGGCTGCGCGCCGCTCATGCGCCAGTACGGCTTCGCCTGGCCCGACCGCATGCGCTGCGACCGCCTGCCGGAGCAGGGCCAGCCGGACACGCTGTGCATGGACTACAACCGCACCGACCTCACCACGGCCGCGCCCGGCCCGCCGCGCCGCGCGCCGCCGCCGCCGCCGCCGCCGCCTCCGGGCGAGCAGCCGCCGGCGGGCAGCGGCCACGGCCGCGCGCCCGGAGCCCGGCCCCCGCACCGCGGCAGGGGCGGCGGCGGGGACGCGGCGGCCGCGGCCCCCGCGCGCGGCGGCGGGAAGGCGCGGCCCCCTGGCGGCGGCGGCGGCGCGGCGCCCTGCGAGGCGGGCTGCCAGTGCCGCGCGCCCATGGTGAGCGTGTCCAGCGAGCGGCACCCGCTCTACAACCGCGTCAAGACGGGCCAGATCGCCAACTGCGCGCTGCCCTGCCACAACCCGTTCTTCAGCCAGGACGAGCGCGCCTTCACCGTCTTCTGGATCGGCCTGTGGTCCGTGCTGTGCTTCGTGTCCACCTTCGCCACCGTGTCCACCTTCCTCATCGACATGGAGCGCTTCAAGTACCCGGAGCGGCCCATCATCTTCCTCTCGGCCTGCTACCTCTTCGTGTCCGTCGGCTACCTGGTGCGCCTGGTGGCCGGCCACGAGAAGGTGGCCTGCAGCGGCGGCGCGCCGGGCGCCGGGGCCGCGGGCGGCGCGGGGGGCGCGGCGGCCGCGGGGGCGGCGGCGGCGGCGGGCGCGGCGGCCGGGGGCGGCGCGGGCGCGCGCGGCGACTACGAGGAGCTGGGCGCCGTGGAGCAGCACGTGCGCTACGAGACCACGGGCCCGGCGCTCTGCACCGTGGTCTTCCTGCTCGTCTACTTCTTCGGCATGGCCAGCTCCATCTGGTGGGTCATCCTGTCGCTCACCTGGTTCCTGGCGGCCGGCATGAAGTGGGGCAACGAGGCCATCGCCGGCTACTCGCAGTACTTCCACCTGGCCGCGTGGCTCGTGCCCAGCGTCAAGTCCATCGCCGTGCTGGCGCTCAGCTCGGTGGACGGCGACCCGGTGGCGGGCATCTGCTACGTGGGCAACCAGAGCCTGGACAACCTGCGTGGCTTCGTGCTGGCGCCGCTGGTCATCTACCTCTTCATCGGCACCATGTTCCTGCTGGCCGGCTTCGTGTCGCTGTTCCGCATCCGCTCGGTCATCAAGCAGCAGGGCGGCCCCACCAAGACGCACAAGCTGGAGAAGCTCATGATCCGCCTGGGGCTCTTCACGGTGCTCTACACCGTGCCCGCCGCCGTCGTGGTCGCCTGCCTCTTCTACGAGCAGCACAACCGGCCGCGCTGGGAGGCCACGCACAACTGCCCCTGCCTGCGGGACCTGCAGCCCGACCAGGCGCGCAGGCCCGACTACGCCGTCTTCATGCTCAAGTACTTCATGTGCCTGGTGGTGGGCATCACTTCCGGGGTGTGGATCTGGTCCGGGAAGACGCTCGAGTCCTGGCGCGCGCTCTGCACGCGCTGCTGCTGGGCCAGCAAGGGCACGGCGGGCGGCGGCGGCGGCGGCGGCGGCTCGGGCGCGCAGGGGCGCGGCGGCCCGGGGGGCGGCGGCGCGGGCGCGGGGCCCGGCGGCGGAGGGGGCTCGCTCTACAGCGACGTCAGCACCGGCCTGACCTGGCGCTCGGGCACGGCCAGCTCGGGGTCCTATCCGAAGCAGATGCCCCTGTCCCAGGTCTGAACGCGGGGGGCGCGTGCGTGCGTGCGCGCGCGCGCGCGCGGGATTCCCACCCACCCCACCCCCTTCCCCGTGGTGTTGACTGCTATTAGCATGATAATGAACTCTTAATGGTATCCATTAGCTGGGACTTAAAGGACTCCCTTAGAACAAAGTAGCTGGCATGGAAGCCCCCCGGGAGCCGGCCCCCTCCTCCCGCGCCGGGCGCTCCTGCCGCGCGGGCCCGGCTGGGTGGACTCCGCCGGGCTTTCCGGAGCCCCCTCGCCGCGTGCCCCTCGCCGACCTGGAAGCTAGCGCTCCACGATGCCGCCCGGAGACCCCCTGTGTTGTGCGTCCACTCTGGAGCGAGGGGCGAGCCGACTGCGGCCGTCCGGGGCTGCACGGTTTGGGTCAATCTTTCCTGACCGGGCACATGCCTTAAATAAGCAAGCAAGAAATGTCTTAATCACCCAATCCAAGTAAATACGGGTTTCTGACGTTAGAGGATGTATTTATATAATTATTTGTTACATTGTAAAAAGCAAAAACAAAAAACAAAAACGTGTACCATATGTATATATCCAAAGATATACAACGTGTACATTTTTTTTGTAAAAAGTGTAGAGGCGACCCCTGTAAGAACAAATATAAGTATTCTATTTTGTCAATAAAACGACTTTTGATAAATGATCGGAAGCTTCGCCGGCTCTCCCTGCGTCTTCTGAGCTGCTGCTGCCTTCCAGAGGGCTTGGCCAGCTTGGCCAGGACCAGGAGCCGGAAAGGGACTTTCCCTGGGGACCTTGGCAGTGGGGGGAAGGTACCGGCAAACGCGCTGGTTCTACCGCCGTCCAGGTCCTTGTGGGACTGACAGCAGAGTGGAGATCTTGGATCCAGCTCGCACCTGAGTGGGTGAGCCGGACGCTTCGCAAGGCAGCAGCCCCCTGGGCCTGGGCCCCGCCATTCCCCCGTGTCGTGCCCGCCAAGGTCTCCAGAGCCCACCTGGGCTCTCTGGCGTCTGGAGTCCGCAGAGCCCCTGGTGGTGCGGTCACTGCACGTGCTGCTGGGACGTCCAGGTGCGCTGTTAAAGCTCAGGGCGCTCTTGGCCGTGGGACTCACTGGACAGCCTGGTCGCGAGCAGGGGAGGGCTCAAGAATGGATTCTTCTCATGGGTTAACATCTTAATAATCATCCCTGCTTGTGTGTCCCAAATGTGCTGCCTTCTCTGGAGGAGAAAAGAAAACCTGTTATCCCTCTGTCAAGACTAAGCTAATGTATTGAAGCAGAAGGCTGCTGCATTAGCAGAAAGCTTCGGCAATGGTGGCGCTCCCTACCTGTCTGTCCAGTGGTTCTGCACACCATCCCTTCAAGAGGAGCCGGATGAATAGGGTTAATCTGTAGGGAACTTGGTCCTTTGAGTTGGAAAAACTTTGATCTTCGAAGGCGTTTGTAAAGGCCGCACTGTTCCGTCCTTGCAGCCGGCTCCATTGGCCACCACGGAGCCTGAGCGCTCGGCCATTGAAGGGATGTGGGACTTTTACTTTAAAAAGGAGAGGGAGCCAGGGGCCGGGAACACTTGTAACAGTCAGTGGGGACCGGGAGCACAAGTGCGCTCCGCCTTTTAAACAGCCATTCCCGGTATTGTTGGCCAGCCCGCAGGCTGCGAGCCTGCGCTGCGGCGTTGCTGAATGCCCTACAGGTGGTCTCGGCACAGAATCCCCCAATTTAAAGCCTTTTCCTTCCCTGGACAATTGCATTACAAAACTCCCTTCTTTCTCGCTCCTAATTGAACCAATGAACTATTATAATCTACAAGTTTTTCTTTAAAAAAAAAATCCTCAGTGCCTAAATTCTATTCACTAAATTCTGGGAAGTTTTCTGAACCCGGAAGTAGGAGCTGGTTCGGCAGAGGTTTCTCTCTTTTAAAGATATTTTTATTCCTGATGCTTGTTATTTTCTGACACATTAGCAATAATTTAAAAGTAATTGGTGGGATTGTGTGTTCCTACTGAAAAGATAGCCCCAGGTCCCTTATTAACCTGTCAATCAAGATAAGAACCGGGCAGATCCTCCGCTAATGATGGAGGCATCAATCACCGTGGTGGGAGGGGACTTGTCCTGGGCATCCTGCTAAGATGTTTCTTCTCTTTACTTCTCCAGATCGGAATCTTCGGTGGTTTTCTTAATAGGGTGGAAACTTCCGTACTGTGGGCGACTTCTCACGTCCTGACATTTTGCAAATCCTTCCCAGAGTCGTGCTTGCTGTTAATTGCATTTTTAAAAATCGGATTTACAGGAAGAACAGCGGCCCCGGCTCTCCCGCCAGTCCGCGTTTTCCGAGGCGGGGCCCTGTGAAACCTCCCCTCTGCCGCCATTGTCGTCATGAAGGGACCATGGGGGTGTGCCTTAGGTGCCCAGAAGGGGCCTGCTCCCCACCCAAGTGGGGACTGCAGGGCTGGAGGGTGCAGGTGCCACGAGAGCTGTACCTGGCAGACGGGGACAGAGCTGAAAGTCCTTGGTTGGCATGTTGGGCTTCCAGTGTGCCATTCCCATGAGTGACAGAGTTCTGAACATGGGACACAGTGCCAAGTGGTCAGCTGAGGGGCTTGCTAGCTATTGGTTCTCTGAACCCTTGTCAAATGCCGTGTTGGTTCCTTTTACCAGGTGGCTGCTTGTGTTCAATTTCAGCAGGCTCATGAAGCCAACCAACAGAGCCCCTGTGGACTGCTGACACCCCCCTGCACCTGGGCTCCCCGCAACCCCAGCTGAAAGCCGCCGTGTGCTCGATTTCTGCCTTTGAGGCCAAAACCTGCCTGGCAAAGTTGCCCCATACCCAGTGCCATCTGCTCGTGAAATCAAAACCCCACGGCTGATTCTTTTGGTGCACCTGCCCCGGACACCCCATTGGGCTCCCAGGGTGTGACCTAAGTGACTATGAAACAAATATTTGTTTCTGGACACCTTGTCAAATACCGGGGTCCGTGGGGAAAGACGTCATTACTGTGTGGCTAGATCAATGTCAATAAAATCTAACCTGATGAAAACCTGCAGTCAGGCCAGAGCTCATTACAGCAAGCTGCCGGGGCAGCTGCGGGACCGGGAAGGACCACAGGGCACCAAGTTCAGCAGAGTTTAAGCGGCAGTCCCTTAGCCCTCGCGGGCTGCGCTGGGGCGCCCCGGTGCCTCAGAGCCTGCGGGGGAGGCCCACAGATCATCTTGCGAGCAGAAATCCACCGAGAGATTGCACAGCAGATGTGCTACTTCAAGAGTGGGTGCAGAGCGGTGCTCAGAGCGGAGCCGGCGCCGGCCGCTGTCCACAGTCGGTGCTCTGCTGCCATCTTGTGGCTGCACAGTGCCATTTCCCTTCCAATTCATTCAGAAAAACTGACGACCCAGATGGCAGACCCTGTCCCAGGCACCCACCTAGGGCTCCTGCAGGCGTTCTGTGTTCATCATTCCAAGTTCTCAGAATCTGGGGTCATGCCTGACCTCAAAACTGCATCTGTTTAAGGCCTCACAGGACATCACTCCCACACAGTTTAAGGTGACTTTTGCTAACCTCCGCTCAATCAATCAATCCTCAGTGTCACTGTTAAGCTAAAAATATAACTAAGGTCGGTGGCAATCCAAGTGCCTGTCTTCCTACAAATTCTTTTCTGCGTTACTCTTTTTTTTTTTTTTTTGACAGGCAGAGTTAGAGAGAGAGACAGAAAGAAAGGTCTTCCTTTTTCCATTGGTTCACCCCCCAAATGGCTGCTGCGGCCGGCACACTGCACAGATCCGAAGCCAGGAGCCAGGTGCTTCTCCTGGTCTCCCATGGGGTGCAGGGCCCAAGCACTTGGGCCATCCTCCACTGCACTCCCTGGCCACAGCAGAGAGCTGGCCTGGAAGAGGGGCAACCGGGACAGAATCCAGAGCCCCGACCGGGACTAGAACCCAGGGTGCCGGCACCGCAGGCAGAGGATGAGCTTAGTGAGCCATCGTGCCAGCCTCTGTGTTACTCTTATTTAAAGAGTGGAATGCTTGCCAAAGATCTGTCCTACCAACCCTTCAATGGAGGAAGAATCAGTAATAGAGACTGTTTGGAGTAGGCTTCAGTTTTCTGTTTATTTGAAAGCCAGAGTTACAGAGGAAGAAGGAGACTCAGAGCGAGGTCTTCCATCTGCGGGTTCACTCCCCAGATGGCTGCATTGGCCAGGCCTGGGTGAGCCTGGGGCTTCATCCAGGTCCCCCACGTGGGTGTAGGGGCCCAGGGACTTGGGCCATCTGTCTACTGCTTTCCCAGACTGTAGCAGAGAGCTGGATCAAAAGTGGAGCAGCCGGGACTCGAACCGGCGCCCGTACGGGATGCGGCAGTGCAGGTGGCGGTTTTACACCAGCTACTGCACTGCTTCACACGCCCCACACTTGGCTGTCGGCCGAGCCCAGTGTCAGCCTTTGGAGCTGCACACGTATGCTGTGGGGTCGGCCAGGGGGCAGGGCTGTCCCTGCTGTCCCCAGGTGTCCGACAAGGCCAGCCAAGGGGTAGAGGGGGCCTGCTGTGGCCTTCCAGAGCCCCCCTGGAGAACACAGCAGTGTGGGAAGCCAGGTTCTACAGGAGGGGACCCCAGGGCCTCCTGGAACCCTGGGTCCTGAGGAGCGGGGTGGCTGCTGGGGAGGGGGTGGGGTCCACAGCAGACCCGCAGGCCGTGGGGTCGCCAGATGCCGTGACAGGCAGCTCAGCCGGAGTGCCACACACGCACACACATGCACACCCTGACACCCAAGACCTCCTTTGGCAAGTTAGGGCGCTGCAGCTCCCAAACCAGGGGTGCGGACAGGTTAGCAAAGCGCCTGTCCTGCAGGCCTGACACAGCGGCCCCCTGTGCACCCCGCTGTGCGCCCTGGTCCCAGAGTCGCCCCGTGGGCTCCCGTGGTCTGCCAGTGACCCACGGGCACGGAGAACACATGGTCCCTCCTCTCCAGGAGGGAATTCCCCAGGAATTCCCCAGCCCCCTAGGAGGAGCTGCAGGGACAGACTGGGCGGGGGGGAGGGGAGTCACTCTGGCCAGCGCAGTCAGGGAGGGAGCACGGGCGGCACAGCAAGCAAAGGCCTGCAGGCGGCACCTGTGGAGAGGGGTTGAGCAGGGCGCCGGCACCTGCGGCAGGAGAGAGAGGTGCGGCAAGAGGAGGAGCGGCCAGGGGCAGAAGCAGTCAGCACCAAGGTAACCAAGTGACCGAGCCCAGGGGACAAGGACCAAAGCCCCTGTCCACTCCCCTTCTGCGACACCCCGGGGCCCAGGCTTGGACGGCTTAGCAGCCCAGCGGGGGTCCTCACCTCTGCCCACAGCGCCCAGGCTGCACCCTGGGACTGAGATGCCAGAGTTCTCCAAGGCCGCCCTGGGGATTCTTGGGGGTCTTCCGCGGATCCGCTAGGCCAGCCAGCTGCGGTCACCCACCTGGGCTCCTGGAGACAGATGGGATTGGTTTCCATGGTGTTTTGTGTTGTTTTGTTTTGTTTCAACTCCAGGAGTGGTAAATGCTTGGGAGGGGACAGAGCGCCCTCACCTGGTGCAAACGGAGAATTTCATGCCCTGTTAGTAACCAAAGACTTGCAAAGAAAGAAACTGAATTGTGCGATACTGTGTGGTTCTATTAAGCAAGAAACTAGATGGAGCCGGGAGCCTGGGAGGGACAGTGGTGTCGGTGTCGGCGCATGGAGCTTATGTCCCCGGCCGACCTCACCGCGTCCTCCCCCTGTTCAGGAACGCGTGCTACCAGCCGAGGGAGCCTCATTGGAGATAAAGGCTCTGCCTGCCCTGGGGTGCCAGTGACCTCTAGACCACACCCCCTCTTCTTGTTTTTTGGTTATTTTTGTTGTTGTTGTTGAAAAATAGACAGCGAGAGAGCTGTCATCTGGTGGTCCATTTCCAAAATGCCCGAAACAGCCAGGGCTGAGCTGGGCAGAAGCCAGGAGCTAAGAACCCCATCTGGGGAGTGGCAGGGGCCCAGGTACCTGAGCCATCACCTGCTGCCTCCCCGCGTGTGCGCTAGTGGAAGTCGGGATTGAGAGCGGAGCCAGGGCTTGACCCGGGCACCCCCAGAGGGGATCTTAGCCACTGCGAACGCCTGCCTTGGGCTGGGGGGTCCAGAGAGTCCATGCTGCTCCCTGGCCCCGAACCTGCAGGACCTGTGTCTCTACCCCACATCTTTCAAAGGGAACCTGTACAACCTCCCCCAGGGCTGGAACATCCTGAAAGTTCCAGAATTACAACTTTTTTTTTCAGTGCAAAAATTGTGGGGTTTTTTTCCCCCTGCTCTTAGTCTCTGAGTACCTTGAAAGAAGTAACAAGCCTAACAAGAAGAAACCCAGAGAAAGATACTTTCCCAAGTAACGAAGGAGGATTCCTGACTAGAGTGCATGTGTGTCTTTTTTTTTTTTTTTTTTTTTTTTTTTTTTTTGACAGGCAGAGTTAGACAGTGAGAGAGACAGGAGAGACAGACAGAGAGAAAGGTCTTCCTTCCATTGGTTCACCCCCCTAATGGCCGCCATGGCCGGCGCGCTGCACCGATCTGAAGCCAGGAGCCAGGTGCTTCTCCTGGTCTCCCATGGGGTGCAGGGCCCAAGCACTTGGGCCATCCTCCACTGCACTCCCGGGCCACAGCAGAGAGCTGGCCTGGAAGAGGGGCAACCGGGACAGAATCTGGCACCCCGACCGGGACAGAACCCGGTGTGCCAGCGCCGCAGGTGGAGGATTAGCCTAGTGAGCTGTGGCACCAGCCAACATGTCTTTTTTTTTTTTTTTTTTAAGATCGATTTATTTATCTGCAAGGTGGAGTTACAGAGAGAAACAGAGAGCGAGATCCTCCATCTGCCGTTTCACTCCCCAGATGACGGCTGGGCCAGGCCAAAGCCAGGAGCCAGGCGCCTCCTCCAGGTCTCCCACGTGGGTGCAGGGGCTCAAGCACTTGGGCCGTCCTCCACTGCTTTCCCAGGCCACAGCAGGCGCTGGATTGGAGGTGGAGCAGCCGCACTGGGCCCACAGCCTTCACACAGCTGTCTGTGCTGCAGCGTGCGCTCCTGCACTTGAACTTGGAGGCACTTAGATGAAACCACAAGGCACAGGGAAATGCAAAAGCGTCTTCTGAGAGCCCTGTCCCGAGCCAGGGGCAGCGCCTGCGTCTTGCGTCCACACAGGAAGCTCATGACTGCGTGTGCCACAGCACCCACAACATCCCCCCTGCTCCACGGGGACAGGAGGGCTCAGGCTGCAACGCCAGGACTGAAAGCCTCGTGACAAACCTAGGGACACTGCCCCACAGCCAGGCGCTCCCCGGTCAGGGCGGCCATTGGCAGACTCATGGGAGACCATGGGCCGGGGCTCCCCTCGCCCAGGGAACCCTGCTCCCACCGGCGGCAACACGCGATGCCCCTGCAAAGCCCGGTGTCCCCCAGCAGGGCCATTTCAGCGACCACACAGCAGAGCGGCCAGCGTGGGGTCACGATGCCGTCGGCCTTTGCTTTATTAGGAGCACTGGAGAAGTTATTAATGTCACCCATGCATCACAGGTGCCTCTGAAAGACAAACACTCATCTCAAAACCACCCACCCACCCACCAGGAACCACGGAGAGCACAGGGCTGTGAGGAGTGAGGCTACACACGGTCCCACTCACGGCTGTGGCTCGGCGTGGGTGTCTCATGCTGGTGCCTTTAGGAACAGGGCTGTCCAAACAAGTCTGAGCCGGGTCTCTCAGGGTCGCCTGTCCCAGGCTGGCTGGCTTCCTGCCGACAAGTCTGAGCCGGGTCTCTCGGGGTCGCCTGTCCCAGGCTGGCTGGCTGGCTTCCTGCCGATGCTGCCCTCTTGGAGCGTGGCTCAGTGATGGGCCGCTGTGCACCTGCTGGGGGGCGCCCCTGCCTGGGGCAGTGGCCCCTTCACACCCACTCGGACCTTTTGGCTCTCAGGTGGGGAGCACTGCTTGAGCTGGCTGGCCGGGTTGATGGCTGGAGCTGACTGCAGGAGCGGTGTGCAGCCAGGCGGCCCCGAGGCCCCGGGGAGGGCTGCTCCACCACCCCAGTGGGGCCTGAGCCACTGGGGTCTATGGGGGCCTCCCTGAAGGGGCTGCCCACTGGCTCTCTGCATGCCCTGGCCAGCTGGTCACTGACTGAGGCCATCCCCTCACTCCCGTCTTCATCCGGAAGCTCCAAGCGCCCGGACCCACGGAATGTGCCACTGGGGCTGGCGGCACCCTCGCCTCGGGGCCACGGGACAGGGCGCGTGGGCACCCCCTCTCCCTGCCACCCACCATCTACATCCTCTGGGCTCCCCACATGGCCACGCTGCTCCATGATGGAGGAGCCCTTGGCTGCTGGCCTGGTCCGGGCCCGCAGGCTAAGGATCAAGTCAAGGACCCCAAGGATGAGGGACAATGCACCGACCGCCCACATGAACAGTGTCACCAGGGACTTCTCCGTGGGCCGGGACACGTAGCAGTCCACCACGCCGGGGCAGGGGGCATGGCTGCAGGAGAACCTTGCCGGGACCAGGAACCCAAAGAGGAGGTAGTGGGAGGCCCCCAAGGCCACCTCCAGCAGGGTCCGGAGACACAGGTGCACGATGTAGCTCCAGGAGAAGTCGGGCAGGCGCAGCGGGCGGCGCTCCCCGCGGAGCCGGTGGGCAGCCAGCCGGGCCGCCCTGTGCAGCACGTGGACAGTGAAGGCGGCGTAGGGCAGGAGCACGGCGGCGCTGTGCAGCACCCAGAAGCGCACAGGGGACACGGGCGAGAAGGCGTCGTAGCAGACGTTGGCACAACCCGGCTGTAGGGTGTTGCAGACGAACCGCTCCTGCTCGTCCTGGTAGACGGGGAGCGCGGCCAGGGCAAGCACCGCCAGCCTCAGCAGCACGGTGAGCAGGAGCCAGACCTTCCCTAGGGGAGAGACCCCGCGTCACCCCACAGAGGTGCCCTTCCCCCGGGGGCTGGGGGACCGAAGCTGGAGACCCCAGCAGCCCACAGGCAGGGATAGGGCAGGTGGCAGTCCCTTGGCTAAGACGTCCTGCCTCCACTTAGGATCCAGCGCCCTGCTCACGCGCACCCTGGAAAGCAGCAGAAGATGGCCCAAGTCCTTGGGCCCCTGCACCAACATGGGAGACCTGGAGGGAGCTCCTGGCTCCCGGCTTCAGCCTGGCCCAGCCCTGGCTGTTGGGGGCATCTGGAGCAAGAACCACTGGTTGAGAATTTTCTCTCCCTCACTGTCAAATAAATACATTCTAAAGAAATGCATTTTAGAGTGTGCCTCGTGGCACAGTGGTTAGGCCGGCACTCAGGGCACCTGCATCCCATCATCCCCTGAGTATCAAGTTTAAGTCCCGGGCAGCTTTTTTTTTTTTTTTTTTTAAGATGTATTTATTTGAAAGGCAGAGTTACAGAGAGAGGAGAGACAGAGAGAGGGAAATCTTCCACCCGCTGGTTCACTCCCCAAATGATGGCAATGACTAGGGCTGGGCCAGGCCAAGCCAGGAGCCAGGAGCTCCCTCCAGGTCTCCCATGTGGATGCAGGGGCCCAAGGACTTGGGCCATTTGTGGCTGCTGTCCCAGGCATTAGGGAGCTGGATTGGAAGTGGAGCAGCCGGGACTCAAACCAGCGCCACAGCCCTGCCCCCCTCCCAAATCAACTTCTTGCCTGGGAGGTCCAGTGATGGCTCAAGTACCTGGGTCCCTGCCATTTGCAGGGAAGACCCGGATGGAGCTCCTGGCTCCTGACTTCGGCCTGGCCCAGCCCTGGCTGTTGTGGGCACTTGCCAAGTGAACCAGAGGGTGCCAGCCCTCTTTCACTCCCTCCCCCACCCCAGACTGTGTTTCTGCAGGTCCTTCTCTGATACTCTGCCTTTCAAATAAATAAATCTTTCTTTTAAAAGAGACATTCTTTTTACAAAGTCAATAGAAAAAGTCTGTGGGAAATGGAATTGAAATCTAAGTGTATTTTGGTGCGGAAAAGAGACAGAAATCCGTGCACAGTCTTCGTGATGCAGCTTTTCCAAGACATTTTTAAAGACTCCTCCTAGGCATGGATTTCGATTCTTTTTGGTGCCACAATGAACCTCCCCTCTAACTCCATTTCCCACGAGCTTCTGGAGGGCCCTCATGCCCAGTGGCAGCAACGTCTCCAGCTGGCCAGCTGGTCTGTCTGACAAACGTCCATGGAACCCCCGGCACGAGCCAGAGGCTGGGGCACCCCTGCTTGCTTGCACGAGGCTTTTTAAACAGCTCGACTGCCAGGGCGCACCTGTGTATCCACCCGACTCTGCGGTTGTCATGCGGCTGCCGTCGGCTGCGGAGTGAACCAGCGGGTGGAGGACCTCCCTCCCTCTGTCCCTCCTCTCTCTGTAACTCTGTCTTTCAAATAAATGCATTAAAAAAAAAAAAAAAAAAAAAACAGCAGAGCTGATCCAGAAGCACACAGTGCCCAGGACTTAAACCGGACATCCAGGGGCTGCTGGCGTCCCCATCCAGCCCACAGTCTGCACAGACTGATGACCTCAGTATTGTCGCCCCCTTCTTAGGAGCACAGGCCCTGGGGGAGGCCAGGTGCCCCTGTGCCCAGGCACAGGCCCTGCGAGCTGCGGCTTTGAGCAAGTCTTCACGACAAGGGCTCTAACGGCAGGGCTTCGGACAGATGCACAGACGGGAGTCTACACTCCCTGAAATGGAATTTCTTTAAGAACATTCAGCTTTTCGATAGCTCAGCAGAAAATCCCGGTCCTCAGCTGCTCTAAATTCATGGGGGCTGCCTCTTCTCACCGCATCAGGAATTAACGAGACCAAGCGAGGGAACCAGAGTGGCACTAAGGCCCCCGTTGTACGCCAGGGGTCAGTTCTTGGGGGAGACCTGGAGACCATGCCAAAGTAACTCGCAACTTCTCCGCTCTGTGGTGGGGGCAGAGAGCAGAGAAACAGGTCTCAAAGAATCATCGCACTGGGTGCTGAAGCCATGTGGGCGTTGTACACAAGGAGACTGGGATAAATTCTGCCGAAGTCAGAGAAAGCCAGGAATCAGCCAGCCATGCTTAGGGGTGTGTCGAAAAGGTTACGGAGAAACCGGGACAGAGCTGGGCGCTTTGGAGAGTGCAGCGGGGAGGCAGAACCAGGACGGGCGTTGGAGACTCACCCAGCATGGTCACGTTGCAGTCCAGCGTGACGAGGAGGAACCCCAGCCAGTCCACACTTTCCATGTCCAGGCCGCTAGGACGCCGCTGAGCCGCTGTCTTCTCCCGGGGCGGCCGGCGAGCTGTGCAGGAAGGAGCGAGTTTTCCTCACTCAGGCTCCAAGGAGGGATTTGGAGGTGGGAAGGGGAGGTTTCAGGCCCAGGGGCCAGGAGCTGAAGCCCTGAGCCGTTTGCCTGGGGGCCAAGGCCTTCTGACAACTGCAGAGCCCCCGGACAGCAGGCGCCGTCTCTGGCCATGGGCTATTCTTACCCTGGGGGCTATTCCAGGCCCGGCAGTGCTGCTCAAACGTCTGCAGCCGAACAGCCGGGAGCTCCTGGATATAGCTGAAGAAGCTCCTTTTAGCCCGAGAAGGCCAACTCCACGTGGCGTCCTGACAACATTTGCACGGCCCTGCTTACGGTTGTCTCCCCCGGGGGGCATCGCCTGGGCGGCCACGGCTGCACCTCCCCAGTGGGGACCCCTCCTTGCTCATCCACCCTGCTGAGCGCTCCCTGGGGGGCGGGCAGGGTGGTGATGACAGGAGCCTGACACCGCGGCCAAGCCCTGTGGTCACGGTCACGTACTCTGTCCCGAAGGCCTCACCCTGCATGCTGAGCCACTCGGCATTCACGATGTTAGCGCGGGCGCCAGGCACGTGGCGGGCACGCAGCCCACGCCGGTGGGATTTCTCCAGGGTGCCCTGGCTGTTGCGCCCATTTAGGGAGTGAGCCGCAATTGGAATATCTGTGTCTGTCTCCCTATCTATGTAACTCTGCCTTTCAAATACATATTTAAAAAAAAAGAGAGAGAGAAAGAAACAGAAGCACCAAGAAGGCAACTGCTGACCGTGTCCCACCTGCGGAGCGACTCAGAACAGTTGGGCTCTGAGCGGGTCACAGGTGTGCGTCTCCCCTCCGTGCCCCATCAGCCAAGTGGTAAAAGGGAGGTGTGCGTCTCACCAGCTGCCGCCCAGCGACAGGACCCTCCCACCCCGGCTCCCCGCCCCGCCCCTCCCTCCGCCCTCCCGCCCCTGCCCTGTCCCCAAGTCCATCCCAGCCCCCGTTGTCTTGGTCTCCGTTGCTGTGTCCTGCTCAGAGACATTTATCCTCAATGGCTACCAGCGGCAAGGTGGAGACAGAAGGCAGGGTGTCATGGCCGTCATAACGCTCCCGCATCCAGCAGGTGCCTGCAGACAGAGAACCGACAGGCTACGTGCACCGGTACACGGCCACAGGGAAGTCCCACGGCAGCCCGTCTGCAGGCGTGGGGCCCCGGGGTGCCGGGAGCCTGGCTCAGTCCAAGCCCAGGCCTCAGCGCCAGAGAAGCTGGGGGTGGGCGGGGGCTAGGAGGGGTCGTGGCTACGATGGCTGTGCAAGGTGGGAGTCGAGCCTGTCCCAGCTTCTGCGTGCGGCCTCCTGGGACCCCCAACCACCAACCACATGGCAGGCCCCTGCCTGGCCATCTCACAGGCACACCCAAAATAGCAGCCTTCCAGTTTCTAGGCATTCCTCGGTCCAGCCAGGCTGACGGCTAAAATTAGCCATCACAACTGTTCTCCCGGCTCGGGCGGGGAGCTTGCCGTCTGTGGAGAAGACGGAGGACCTGGGACAGCCCTGAGCGGTGGGCCGTGGGGAGGACGCCAAGTCGGGGCGGAGCCGTGGGGGAGCTGTGCAAGGAGCCCACCAGGCAGTTCACCTGACGAAAGCCGGAGAGAGGAGAACGCAGCCACTCGGGCGCCGGCCGGGCTTCAGCGCTCTCAGCCTGGTGACGGCGGCTAACAATGTGGGGCTCACTCGCACCGCCTCTGGGCCGGGGGAACCACACACCTAACTGCTGATTCAAGCAACGTCCTGGCCATTCACTGGCCTGTAAGAGGCTCTCAGAGACCCATGACTATGGTCAGTGCAGTAAGCTCCAGCCCTGAGTTCCTGGACATCAGGGCTCCCTAGGGAAACACAGGGTTGGGTGTCCCTAGGGAAACACAGGGTTGGGTGTCCCTAGGGAAACACAGGGTTGGGTGTCCCTAGGGAAACACAGGGTTGGGTGTCCCTAGGGAAACACAGGGTTGGGTTCCTGTGAGGCCCCGGGCACATTTCTGTCCATCGGTCAGTACCTTGCTTTGCTTTACGTGTGTTTCTGTTTAGAGACACTTCGTGTCAACATATTATTTAATATGTAATGACATTAATAAACACTATGTTATAAACAATAATAATCAATACACAAGTTATGGCCAAACCACCAAGGAGACACGTGGCACCGAGCAGACAAAGTGCTGGCTGACCTGTGGGAGCTGCGGCAGGGGGCAGAACCTGCCTTGTAGGGCCTGGGCTGGGAACAGGCCCCCGGGACTCCCCAGGGACTGTGAGTGCAGGTGAACTTGCGACTACTGAGTTGAGGACAGGACTGGCCCGGAGAGCAGGGAGGCCGAGGCCGAAGCCGAGGGAAGGTGAGTTGGGAAGAGACACAGCCGGAGCAGCTCCGGGGCGAGGGGGACCCCAGCTGCAGACGCTCCCACACCTCCCCCCAGTCCCCCCCAGCCCATTTCCCTGTTACCTTTTGTGCACTGACCAAGATTTGCCCTGGTCTACAAAGACCCTTGGAGAATTCCAGGCCTCAGCTCTGAGATGTGACAGTGCGACCTCAGGGGAGGAAGCCAACTCGGTCTCCTGAGAAGACCCAGTGCGGGGTGCGGGGGGGGGGGGGGGGAGAAGATGCCCGAGGCACCTACACTGGGTCTGTGCAGTTCACGGAGAATGCGCACGGGTCTAACACTGAGGCACCAGAAGGAACTCACCTTTGCCGTCCACTCGTGCGCCAGCTGTGTGCAGTCCCTCGCAGACCAGCGGAACCTGTGGGATACGGAGGGAGGCGCAGGTGCCGGAGTCCTGGGCTGGCTGTCCAGCCAAACCCAAGACAGTTTTCCTCCCCTGCCCTAAGTGGTGGAGGGCTTAGGAACACAGAGCTGACTTCCTGGGGCGCTCGGACATGACATCTGGGATTTTTTTTTGTTTGTTTTTTGTTTTTTGTTTTTTGTTTTTTTGACAGGCAGAGTGAATAGTGAGAGAGAGAGACAGAGAGGAAGGTCTTCCTTTGCCATTGGTTCACCCTCCAATGGCCGCCACGGCTGGCGCACTGCGCTGATCCGATGGCAGAAGCCAGGTGCTTCTCCTGGTCTCCCATGGGGTGCAGGGCCCAAGGACTTGAGCCATCCTCCACTGCCTTCTCGGCCCACAGCAGAGAGCTGGCCTGAAAGGGGGGCAACAGGGACAGAATCTGGCGCCCCGACCGGGACTAGAACCTGGTTTGCCGGCACCGCAAGGTGGAGGATTAGCCTATTGAGCCACGGTGCCGGCCATGACATCTGTTTTTGCTGTGTGTGTTTTTAAGGAATAGCTCTATGATCTGACTTGAGCTGAGAATGCTCATCTGCATATGCAAATCTAACAAAGCAGTCCAGCCAATCACCTTCCAAACGAGTGAGCTCACCGCAGGCGAAGGTGACCCCGACTCTAGCCAGAACGTGAACTCCGGAACAGAGCAGAAGTCATCTTTGGCCCAGCCTTTTCCGGGAAACTGAACCCCTGGCCGGCGTGGTCAGCCTCCGCTCTGCCCCACTCACTGCCTCTGAGGTTCACTCACCGGCAGCTCTGCAAAGACAGAATCACAGACACACAGAGAGAGGCCCCCACCCACTGGTTCACTTCTCAGATGGCTGCAACGGCCTGGCTGGGCCAGGCGGAAGTTGGGAGGCTGGGACTCTATCTGGTCCCCGATGAGCGTGCAGGGTCCCAAGCACCCGGGCCTCTTCCACGGCTCTCCCAGGCCATCAGCAGGGAGCTGGACTAGAAGCAGAGCAGCGGGAACCTGAACTGGTGCCCCGGGTGGGATGCTGGCGTCACAGGTGGCACGAACGCATTGTTCAGTTCATCGCATCGGAGCTGGCCCAGGACGCAAGAGAACTTCGAAAAGCTCATGAAACAAATGGAATTAACGGATGTCTGTTTTGGTGAAAACACGTTGGAACATCGTGCATCTATTTTGTCATACTATGCATTTCCCATGAGTTCTCTGTACGTATTAGTTATTGGTGTGCTAATCCCAATTAGAAGTTTGAGGAGAGGGAAATACCGACTCCCTGCATTTGATCAGTAGTCGCCGCATCCAGACATCGGAGGAGCAGAATGTACCCCTGCGAAAACCTGCAATAAAAAGTGACAGGTGAGCCCCAGGTATATTCACAAGCATCGTCCTCACTGAGACGGGCTCCGCACACAGACAACACGCCGTCCTCTCCAGCTGTGACCCCACCATGAATTCCACCTCTGCGGCTCCAGCAGATCCACCTTGCTCTCCCAGTGTTTGTATTTCCCTCGTGCACGCTCGTTGTCAAACTTCCCAAATCTCTGTGGGCAGATGGAGCTCCCAACACACAGCACACAGCCCGGCTTGCTGTGAGACCCACTCTGGATACCACTCCACCCAGGACGTAGTCACGGTGGTTTGTACTGCGAGTGGCAGGGGAGACGGGCACTACTGTGGACGTGGCCAGGGAAAGCCAGCAGGAGATGACCTGAGTGTGGGGGGTCTGTCCACACTGAGACATCGGAGAGGTCACAGGATGGGCAGGGCCGTGGGCTGTTAAAACACAAAGCTGCCAGCACGCATGAGCCATGGGGGGAGTGGGGACGCCTCTGTGGGAAACCCCCAATCCCAGGTTCTGGACAGTTCTTCAGCCGAGCTGCAGGGAGTGGCTGCCACTTGGGGGCCCAGCAGCGCGTCTTTAGTAGCAAGCAGCGCCTGGATCCACGTGGGATCCCGCGAGCGGGCCAGACCCACCAGCTGTGTGGCTTCTATACTCGGCAGCCACAAAAATAGCAGAACTCAGCCGCCGTTCGTGCTAGGAGGAGCACTGCCTGCCCGCTGAGCCGGCGCTGCAGCTGGCGCTCTGTCCCGAGAGGGCTGCGGGCCTGGGGGCCCCGGGAGACGCCGGGCGCCACGAGGGACCAGACCTCCAGCCTGGCCCGGTCTTTGTGGGGAGGAGGGGGGCGTCTGCCGCGAAGAGCAGGCCTTGCAAGGCTCACACATCGCCAAGAACACCCAACGCTCGTTTCTGATAAGGCAAGCGACCCGACAATGCCATCCGAATGCCATGGCTGCCGTCCAGTCCTGTGCCTGCCCCGATGGCTCCGGAGACACTGACCAGCCCCCGCAGAGCAGGCAGGGGTGGGGGTGGAAGACGGCAACTTCTGGAGACTGGAGCTGCTTCCCACCCCCCAACCCCGTCCCTCTCCTTAAGCTGCCCCGCGGCCCTGCCTCCTTCCTTTCTAAATGAGAATCCTAGCTGGCCACAGGGCACACTGCCCAGTGATCAGAGCAGCCGCGTGGACACACACGTCACGTCACGCTCCGCAGCACTGGAGACCTCCTCTCTGGGCAGCTCTGCCCGACACTGTGCGTGATCACTGTGCGTGGCGCCCTGCACCTGCAGCGCTCAGCACGGCTTCTCCCTGCCACCTCCCGCCTCGGCCCCCAGCTTCCCCAGCCCTGGTAACCTCCTTCCGCTCTCTGCTTCTGTGGGGTTTGCTCCAGGTTCCACCCCATCCTCACGGCCTGCACCGGTGCCGTCAGCCCCCAACCACACACACCAGGTGCAGACTGTTCCTTGGCACTTCTCCCCAAACATAGACAACAGTTTACACGGCCTCCACCTCCGGTTTCTAAGTAACCTCAAGATGAGCTAAAGGACAAGGGCAAAAAGTGTTGTGAGGGGCTGGCGCTGTGGCACAGAGGGCTAAGCCGTTGTCTGCAGCACTGGCATTCCATATGGGTGCCGGTTCGAGTCCCAGCTGCTCCACTTCCCATCCAGTTCCTTGCGAATGCCCCTGGGAAAGCAGTGGAAGATGGCCCAAGTGCTTGGGCCCCTGCACCCACCTGGGAGACCCCGGAGGAGGCTCCTGGCTCCTGGCTCCTCTCCCTCTCCTCCTCTATCTCTGCTCTGCCCCAAGGCTGCACCTCCTGGCTACTGTCGCATCACCTGTTACAGACTGAACAGAACCTGGCTCCCCAAGGAAGGGCAGAGAGAGATTCTTCCATACAATGGTTCACTCCCCACATAGCCACACTAGCCAGGCAACCCCCCTGCACCAGGCATTCTAACTCTAAAGTCCTATGATAAGGGCTGATGGATTATGGTGGGGACCTGATCTAATCTTGGCTGTGAGAGGTGGGCGGTCTTAGGTCATGGGGGCGTGCCCTTGGAAGGCGGATCTGGTGAGAGTCGGTTACTGGGGCTGAGTTCGGTCCAGCTTCCCTCTCCCGTCCCGGCTCACCATGTGACTGCTCCTCTGCACCGGCCTCCACCAGGCGCTAACGAGGCCACCAGACCTAGAACTGCAACCTCCGAAGCAGAAGGTGAAGCAAACGTCTTCCTACCGCCGCGGCTCCTCTCGGATGAGCCGGTTAGGGAAGGGTAGAGCTGGCGTCACCCGGGCTCCTCCAGGACACCTGTGCAGCTGGAAGCAGCCACCTGCCTGCTGGCAGACCGGCCACATGCCCACGGGAGCATCCCCAGGGAAGCTGAGACCTGGGGGTCCGTCAGGTGGACCCCAACCAGTATTTGTGGAAATCACTGGGTCAGCTAAAACCTTCGCTAGAACTCACCGCTCACAAATGAAGGCACATCCTCTAGCAAACATTCCAGAAGGGAGTTTTGTTGCTGGTTTTGCTTGTACTTACGGGGCAGGCGGCTACTGCGGGGCACCGTGCCGCCTGTGGGATGCCGGCTTGCTTCACTGGCCCCCTCTCCAGATCCTGTGCCTGTTACCCCCCAGAGCCTGCAGGGGTGCAGTCTGTTGTCCTTCGTGGTCTCAGGACTGCTCCTGGAACCCCCCAGTCACTTCCAGGACGGCTGAGGCACGGCGCTGGAGCACATGGCTCCAGGAAAAGGCGACACCGAAGGCACAGGAGCCTCGAGACCCGGCCAACGGCCATCAGCCCTCGCGTCCCGGCGCCCGGGCCTCACCATCACCATCCTGACCCGCTGGCCCTCCAATGAGCGTCTCGACCCCACTTCCTCCGGTGCCCCTCAAAGGCGAGCCCTGTGGGGAACCGGAGAGCAGGACACAGAGAGGGGGGCGGGAGCCTGCTGTGTCGTCCATCCGCAGAGCAGCGGCAAAGTCCTCCAAGGTTGCCATCTGTGGGGCTGAGGACGGGAATCGGCAGGGGCCAGCCACGGGGCGCAGCCTTCCCAGGGCAGGCTCCCCAGGGGGCAGAGCCCCATACTCACATGGACCAGAACTGCGGCACCAGGCCTGGGAGAGTCGCGCGCTCGGCGGCCATCAGGGCACAGGGCCCACACAGCTACCCACGCAGCCCGTCTTCAGCAGGGGGCCTTGGGCGCCCTGTAGGCATCTCTCCCTAGGTCCTGCCACTGTGCATGCACACAGGGCAATCGACACAAGAACAGCCGGGCAGGGTGTGCTCGGGACAGGCAGGCGCACGAGCAGCTGGCAGTGACCTCTGAGGCTGAGCGGTGCATGGAGGAGCAGTGCTTTGCCCGGCATCACAGCTTGTGGGCTGACAGAAACCCGAGGCTCCACCACTCCCCCGGCCCAATATCCCGGTTACCCAATGGCAGGCTGACACCCAGCTATGCTGACTGCAGACCGCCACTCTTCGCCCACATTAGAAACCGTACCAGTTCTGCAAGGGAATGAACTCCACGAGCCACACCTGAGCTCATCTCTCACGGAGGCTGCGGACACGTGCGGGTGCCGGACAGACCCTCCCACGGTGCAGGCTCGCAAGGCAGCGGGGGAACCTAGAAGCAGGCGAGGCCGCCTGATGACGCGGTCAGGCCCTCGCGGGGCCTGTGGGGGCCTGGCGGTGACAGTGGAGGTGGGGGGAAGGACATACTCTGGTCCCAGGCTCGAGAGCTCGGGTGAGCAGGTATTGACACAGGAGGCTAAGCTGTCGCCTGTGACGCCAGATCTCACATCAGAGTGCCAGTTCAGAGTCCTGGCTGTGCCAGTTCCAACCCAGCTCCATGCCAATGTGCCTGGGGGGGAGGGGACCAGCAAGGTGGGAACCCAGCCCTGGTGGTTGTGGCCGTTTGGGGAGTGAACCAGTGGGTAGAAGATCTCTCTCTCTCTCTTTGTAACTGCCTTTCAAATAAATAAATCTTTAAAAAGGTCTATATTTTACAATTAACCAGTACCTACTGCTGCTGAGGGTGGACGGGTTCTCTGGGAGAATCTCAACATCGTAAACTCAAAGAATGCAACAGGAAGGCAGACGCTACTTGTTCTGTGTATTTGTTTATTTAACACTTAATAAACACCTACAAGGAACCCAGAATCGTATTTCATTAAAAATTCAAAGCTGTAAAATATGGCTCCAGGTGAGAGGTTGCCAACAGCAGCAGGGAAAGTCAAAATCGCTCCGTCCCCAAATTCTGCTTCGCAGCTCAGCTGAGACCAAGGGAAACCCTCGACGGGAACACGACTGCCAAGGGTCAGGTGGAGGCGGCAGGGGGGCCTGAGGCACAGGGCAGGCGCCAGAGCACGCCACGCCACGCCACACCGCGGCATCAGGCTCACCCGGCCCCCACGCCCCTGACCTCTCGTCCTCTTGCCAGTTAGAAAAAAAAATAACAACAAAAAAAAAAACACAACAACAACAAACTCATCGGGAAACATTTGTCGTCCCAGTGGCTTTCACCTGTTGCTGAGACACATCTGCAATTAGATTAGAGTCAGCAAAGGCAGACGGCCTGGTCGTCTTCTCCCTTCACTGACGGGGAGACCTCTCGGCCGGGACGCTGCCCCGGGGCCGCCCGCTCCTGCAGGGCAAGCCCCTTGTGGACAAACAGCCCCTGCCGGCTCCCAGCAGCCTCCGCACTGCTCTGCCGCTGGCTGTTCGGCCAACTCAGAACAAGTTAGAGAAACAGAACACTGTCTTCACTATTTAAAAAAGAAGAAGAAGCTAGACTACCTACCTATGTTGTCAGGTGGTTCAAACTGGAAAAGTAAAACTAAACTCTAAGCTTACAGCAGAGTCTCAAAACCCCTCCCGCAAGAAACATGAGCAGTTAATACAGAGCCACACTACTGAGCGAACACGGGGATGCTCCTACACAGAGGGAGAGTCCAGGGCACAAGGCGAAAACAACACCCAACAGTCTGACCGAGACTGAGCCAGGCTACGGAATCCACTTTAAGTTTCAGGTGTCGGACCGTATGTACATACAATAAATAGACTGTACAACGTTTTTAAGTCGTTTAATAAACTCCACAAAATAATAGCGGATGCATCGAAATATTTACAGAATTCAGATTTCAGATCTCTCATTCGAACAAAAGGGATTAAAAAATAAGATTTCTGCTATAAAGGCGGCAGGCCCTCTTCTCCTGGGATGGACTGGCAAAATAAGCAACTTCGCGAGAGAGGAACCGATTCGCGTTTAGAGGTATTTGGATTCAGCTAAGCACACACGTCCCTCTGTGAGCTGCACAGGTCGGGGAACACGCAGGATTCTGACACGGCGAGGTCTCTACTTAGGGTTCCCAGTTCACCTCTGACTTGAAGGGAGACGCTGACGGTGCTGCCCGCACAGAGCCTGGTGTCCGCACGGCGCCAGGGCCAGACCGCTGCGTGCTCTGCTTGCTCATGGCTCGCCCGGGGCCAGGAGAACCTGACGGAGCTTTCCGGCCACGCCCAGCACCGACTCCACAGGGGCCGGGCCTGCAGGTGCGTGAGTGCAGGGGCTCCAGGCGGACACAGGGGACGCCCCCGGCTCCAGCCTCCCAGGGAGGAGGCACCCTCCGCGGCCTGTGTCCCCGTGAGCTCAGAGCGCGTGCGGTCGCGTGGGCAGGCTCTGGTCTGGGCCAGTGGGGCCGGCACTCAGGAAGCTCAGTCCATCCCAGCTTGGGTTTTGTACAGCTCCTCGAAGCACCCACGACGAAAATGCAAGTGGAGTTTTTTTTTGTTTTTGTTTTCGTTTTTTTATTCAACCACTCTGTGAAAAATACCTCAGTAAATAGTAACATTTTTCCATTTGGTAATCTCCCCACTGGAATACCCACCCACCTTTTTTTTTTAAATTTTAAGTTTTTAAAAAAACTTTATACAAATAGACTGACTTTGATTTAAAGTAAACATATAAAAATTGGGGAGAATATTGCTTCAGACAATGGATGTGGAAGGATGGGATGGGCAGGGCGGGGCGCGTCTGTCACTTCCGGCCAGCGCGCTCGGCTGGAGGACGCCCGGGAGGCGGGCACGCTGCCCGCTGCGGCCCACGAGCTCTGACCGCTTTCTCAGACTGCAACGTCAGGTCAGAGCGGGGAGAAGAGGGGAAAAAAAAATAAAAAAGACTGCAAGAAAACTGGAAGGCACAAGCACCCATACGATCTAGAATGTTCTTGGGGTGAGGAACACGGAGAGAGGGAAAGCTCCGGTTCATCACTTCGGTCAAGTTAATGCTGCCACTGCTGACGAAAAACCGTACACAGGCACGGGGTACAGAGACGGGACGAGCACATCCACGTGGGAGAACGAAACTCAGAAGACAGCTTGCAAAAACGGTGCAGAGAGCAACAACCAGTACTATTTATTTGGATGTCTGTGCCATGGTGGGTACAAACTATATTCTCTGCTCTGTGGGACCAAAAACCGAACCCCAGTGAAGACCGTGCCCACGACAGCGGCGGGCGGGAAGGCGAGGAGTCCCACAGAACACACGGGTCCACACGCGTGACCACGGCACACACCTGTGTTCAATGCACATCCATCTTTGTTATCTACTGCTGCGTCTTCCACTGGACTCAACTACCGGCCGGCCAGGCCCCTACGACACGGCCTCGCCCTGGCCGCCTTCCCTGCCTCTCCGACACGCTCCCTTCTCCCTCGGTTCCTCCTCCGGGGTCAGAGTCTGTTCCCGCGGCACGGGAGGCACTGCCCACGCCGACGCCAACGCCGATGCCGATGGGGCAAGGTGTGACACGGGGTGGGGGGTGCCCACCGCACGGGTCCCGCCTCCCCGCAGGGCGAAGGCGGCCTGACGGAGCTATGAGTTAAAAAAAAAAGAAAAGGATAGGGGGGGAAAAAAAGGAAAGGAAACCAAAACCACCCCAAGTTTGTCTTTTCTCAGGCGGGAGGAGACTGCGGATGGACGCCGGCCCCGGCGGCCGCCGTTAGGAGATGATGGCCGGGGACCACCTGGGCAGGGTCAGGTTGTCCGCGCTCGCCGACCGCTTCCGCGTGCTTCTCCTCAGGTCCTTGTACTTGTCCTCGCAGAGGCGGGAGATGGCCTGCGGGTGAGAGGGATGGTTCAGCTGGGCCGGCTGCCCCGCCTCCAGGACGGTGCCTGTCCCCGGCAGTGCCGTGGAAGGTGCACGGCAGGTAGGGCTTACTGTATGCACTCAGGGGACCCGGGGTCTGCCCCTCAGGACCTAGGACAGGTGCCAGCACCGGCATCCAGGGCTGCGCTTGGTGGAGGAGCAGCGGGCTCTCAGCAGCAGGAAATCCCAGCCCCAGGGCAGACAGTGCTGGGCGGTGGGCCAGGCTGCGCCCCAGTGGGCAGGGGCACGGAGACAGCGGTGCTACCAGGCCGGGCGGAGGCGGCTGTCCCTGCCATCCCCATGCCAGCTGCCCAGGCTGTCCGTGTTTCAGAACAACACCTCCAGCACGGAGGACGAGTGTGGGAGCGCACGGGGGAACCCAGGAGAACTCTGCACCAGCGAGAACCAGACAGGGCAGCAGGCGAGCCCCGAGACGCCGAGGACTCAGGGGCACGATGACGGGGCTGCAGTTGCCCCTCTCAATGGGAAGACGGGAGTTCTAAAGGCCTCGGAGCTGCCTTTCTCCAGGGAAACGACCTTCCTTGGTTTCTTTACAAACCGTGAGCGTCTGATCGGAGACGCTTCCGCGTGGTGACGGCAGCCCTCATCACGTGGCCACAGCCACACTGACACGCCCCAAGGAGTTTCCCAGCGGCCAGCACGCGGACCTGCCTCCCACCTGAACAGCTACAGCATCCTCTACCGTTCGATTCGGCCCCGCGGGCGTGCTACCCGGGGGCTGATCTGGAGAATCCCCAGGAAGCGTGATGGCAAAGGGGCTCCCGCACGCGGGGGAGCGCGTGGGCCTCAGAAGACAGGGAGCAGCCTTGCCCGGGGAGCCCACCAAGGAGGACCTACGGGAGTGAACACAGCACGGGCTCCAGCAGCCTCAGCCTGCGGCGCGCTGGGTTGGCCGGCCGGCTTTCCCGCCCGGCTCTGGGACTGCCGGGCGCTCTGCCCTCAGCCCTGCAGGAGCAACCGGGGTCCATGGCTGCCCAGGCTGAGGGCAGGCTCACTGGGAAACCACAATCCTGCTTCACCCTTGCCTGGGGCAAGACTCTTCAGAGAGGGGACTTCCCACTCTTCCTCCTGAACACATGGAAAACAGCAGACGGGGCCAGCGTTGCCACAGCCGTGAAGCAGCTGCCTGCAGTGCCGGCATCCCACATGGGCGCCAGCTCGAGTCCGGCTGCTCCACTTCTGACCCAGCTCCCTGCTAATGCACCTGGGAAAGCAGCGGAGGATGGCCAAGCGCGTGGGTGCCTGCCCCCACGTGGGAGAGCTGGCTCACTCCCCAGATGGAAGCGCGCGCTCGCTCTCTCTCCCCCTCCGTGTAACTCTTTCAAATAAATACACTTAAAAAGAGAGAATGCTCTGGGGAGTGGACACTGCTGTTCCAACGGCTGGTGCAAGGTTACAGAGCGACGGCCGAGTGGCACGAGCTCATGCAGTGGACCTGGGCCCAGGGCTCTGCACGCCCTCTTCCCCCTGGTTTCCCCACTTCCCTTCTGGGACTGACGCGTCACTCACGCTCTGTAAAATTCCACTCGACCCTTGTGCTTTCTTCATTCTGCAACCCGCACCAAGTCCCCTCCGCTACCTTACAGACTTGGCTTTGTTCCCGCCTGTTAGCGCTGCTGGACACCACCTGCCCGTCCGGTCCTGTGCATGGGATGGACACATGGCGGGCAGCACGAGACCCTGGGCCTCTCCCAGTGTGGGGCGTGACTGCTGTCCCCCGTGCAGTGGGTGAGAGCAGATGGTGCTGGGGGACGAGACCCGGCCTCAGCACTCTTCCGGGAGAGGGGGTCTCGCCAGTGACCCTTCCCGCAGCCCCGCCTCCTTTCCTTAAGGGAAGAACTTGGAGGAGACAGGGCGGGGCTCTGCACGCGAGTCAGACCGCGGACAGCGCAGGCGCCGAGCCAGACCCCGAGTCAGACGGCGGACAGCGCAGGCGCCGAGCCGGACCCCAAGTCAGACGGGGGACAGCGCAGGCGCCGAGCCGGACCCCAAGTCAGACAGGGGACAGCGCAGGCGCCGAGCCGGACCCCAAGTCAGACAGGGGACAGCGCAGGCGCCGAGCCGGACCCCAAGTCAGACAGGGGACAGCGCAGGCACCAAGCCGGACCAGACACGGGAGCTGGCCCTGCTCCAACTGGTAATAATAATAATAATAAACCTAGCTAGAGAATGGGGCCTTTGGAAACCTGTGACTTCAAAACAGAACGCGTATTCAGTAAAACCTGGCACCAGGAAGATGCTGCGGCAGACTATACCGAAATTAACCCAGCAGCTGCCACCTGGGCGCACCCACCCCACAGAGGGAGCTGTCACGGTGACATCTCGCCCGACCGCGCCCTCACCTCCAGCTTGTGAGCCCTCTCCCGGCTCAGCGGCTCCAAGGGGAAGCTCAGGTTGTTGGCCTCGGCCAGGGAGCGCAGGTCGAAGTAATACTTGGCGTAGACGCTGGAGGGAACGTTGATGTTGAACTGCAGTAGCTCCAGGAACTGTCGCTCCAGCTCGTTCCTGCAGAGAGAGCGAGCCCGGCTCAGCGGCCACGCCCAGGCGAGCTGTGGCCTCCGGGCCCACAGCACCACGGCCTCCGGACAGACGGGGACCGGACACAGCGCTGGCTGCAGACCAGAGCACTGTGCAGCCCCCGGGGGGCTAGAGAGGCAGAGCCAGTGTCCAAAACGAAGAGGTCTGACTGGCTGGGACCCTCACAAGAAGCGCTATACCAGCAGGCCCACAGCGCGCAGGGGCAGGGCTGGGACCCTCATGGTGTCTGAGCTCAACCCAGCCCCAGCACCTTTCAAAGGGAACTCCCTGACCCTGCAGGACGCGGCAGGCACCGGCCACCCGGGGCCACCCCAGCTCTCAGCAGGCCCGGGGGTGAGTGGCCTGAGAATCTGCATCTCCAGTAAGCTCCCGGGGGCTGGTGCTACTGGGGCTGCTGGTCTCCAGCCCACACCTGGAGAACCGCAGAACCGAAGGCCAGGTCAGCAGGGAAGCTAAGTCCCGCCCAGCCTCCAAGTTCGGTGGCAGTGACAATGACTGACAGGCAGTGGGACAAATCGTAAACCTGCGGGACTTCAGGGAAGCTGTCCTTCCAATCGGGTTACTCCGTGAAGCCACCCACGGGACGCTGTGTCCTCGGGCTCTGCCTGACCACAGGGCGCCATCGTCCCCCTCGCGGGGTCCTCGCGGCAGGAGCTGCGGCACCTCGCCCTCCACGGTACCTGATACAGGGTCCCTGAGGCAGCGCGGGAGGGCGGGGGCCACTGCAGGAGTCCCCACCTCCTGGAAGTGAAGATGAACCGACAGGACGCCGGGATGCCGACCCGGCCGCTGCCCTCGCCACGCTCCAAGCTCGGCCCCGCCCCTGCCACACGCAGCCTGGCCTTTCCAGCCACGAGGGACCGAGGCTTTGCCCAGCTCCAGCTGCTGTGACGAGGCCCCAGGCACCGCGGTGGTCGGGTGGCAAGGCCGGTGACACTGGTGACCCGGCGGCCGACCAGGAAACCTGGGGCACCGCTCATGGAGGCCTCGGGGAAGTCCCTGGGGTCGCGGTGGCTTAGGCAGCCTCGTGGAGGCAGCCAGCGGCTCCACGTGTGTGCACCACGCTTCCTACCTCTAAGTTAAAGAGGGGCCAGCGCTGGGGAGTAGAGGGCTAAGCCTCTGCCTAGTGTGGCACCCACGCGGGTGCTGCTCTAAGTCTCAGCTGTTCAGCTTCCAACCCAACTCTCCGATTGTGCGCCTGAGAATGGCCCAAGCCCTTGGGCCACTGCACCCACATGGGAGACCTGGAAGAAGCTCCTGGCCCCTGGTTTTGGCCTGGCCTCAGCCATTTGGGAAGTGAACCAGCAGATGAAGGATCTCTCTCTCTCTCTCTCTTTCCCTGCTTCTATGCGTCTCTGCCTTTCAAATAAATAAATAAATCTCTAAAAAAGAAGTTTAAATCACTTTTAAATCACTTTTTATTTCCCTTTTATTTGTTTCATTATTTCTGTAAGTGACTTACGCTCCATTTAAGTGAGAGAGAGAGAGAGAGAGACTGTCCTGTGACATCGTGGGCCTCTGAGCTAAGACTCCAGTACAACAACGCGTCAGCACCGAAGGAGCCGTGCGTGGAGGGGCGGGGACAGCCGAGGACGGGGCCGGCCTGGGCACGGAGCAAGCGCAGCCCGCACCAGGAGTCCTGCCCACATGGCAGGCACACCCGCTCTGCACCGTGGACACCCGCACACGGTGGCCATCTCTCCGCCTTGCTTCAGGCTTCCTGGCTCCCGATGCTTCTGCTGAGGTTTGGGGAAAATCAGGATTTTCCAACTGATCCATTTTCAAACCAAGGGAAGATTTAGAAAATCAGGATTATTCCCGATTGCAACAATGCATCTTCCAGGGACATCTGGCAGGGATAAATTATCTGAAAACTAACGGGGCTCCAAGGAGCTGCTTGCTCCCCGCATTTGGGCAATTATAAGAAATGTATTCACGGTAACAAGAACACATTCCAGAAGTGCCTGTCACATGAGCTCAACATTACACTCAACTCCGTGCTGTGCCTTTCAGAACACTCAATCAAGCAGCATCATGCAGTAAATCACGTACAAACACAAAAATGCAGCTGCACTGTGATGTTTAAACGCTGAAGGCGCTGACTGTCCCCCCAGACAGTACGTATTAAAAACACCACTAGCCAGACGGTACCGGACGTTAAGTTTCATTTCTGCCGAATGAACTGGGGCCACGTTTTCTGACTTCTCTGTGTGGACAAGGATGTGTTATTTGTTGTTGTTTTAATAGTTCTTTTTTGTTAGATGAGATAAATGAAGCAATTTAACTTCAGTTGCTTAGAACAGGAAAAAATCCTGGCTCTGTTAATTGCCAGCCAACTGATCTGGCATTTTCATCTGTCGAAGGGGAATTTTAGCAGTAACAGTACTTCCTTGTGTGTAATGGTCAAAGACCACACACACGCGTGCGCACACACAGACACACACACACACTGTTCCTTTGAGGCCCAGAGAAATAAGAAATAAGTAAGAAATACTCGCAGCACTGGTTCTTCCCAGCTTGGTCATTTAAAGCCCCAGCGGCCGGCACTGTGCACTCTGTGTTATTTTCACCCTCTCACCTATGTTAAAGGAGAGAGTGGCGAATTGAAAAATGACTGCTTCGGTTAAAGCATCCTCCTGGACAGTCGGGGGACGGACACCCTCCGCGGCCGCTGCTTTCCCACGGGCGCCTCGGGGGTGGACACCCCCCTCTGGATCTCCTGCCCCTGTCCAGGGCTCAGCAGCCACGTCTGCTGTGCAGGTGACGAGCGTGGCTGTCACGGGGCTGCTGAGAGCAAACTCAGGTCAGCACGGCCTGCACCACGGGCAGCTGGACGGAGGCTTCCTAAGCGTTTCCTGGACACAGTAAGCAAACCTAAAGGGTTTCGCGCTGATCCTGAATTTACATGACAGTTGGGTTCTGTAGGCATTCTGGCTAACAGAACTGGGTGGACTAAGCACAAAGGGCACAAAGCAGAGAGCCCTGCCCCCATCCCGCCACACGCCTCTCCTCTCTCTCCTTCCCGACCCCTAGGCAGCTGAGCCTCCGTCTTCCTAAGCCAGCCACGGCGAGTGAGACGAGAGGGTCCCGGGCCGGCCTCAGCAGGCGTTCTCAGTCACGGCGGGCGCCCCCACCTCGCACACCCTGCCCAATAGCTCGCTGCTGCTCATCAGCCATCCGCACAGCAGCCTCTCACGCCCAACACCCAAGTGCATCTCCTCCACAGGCTGAGCCTGCTGTCCACCGCAGACGGCCACCCTGTGCCCACGGGTGCCCCGGCCACACGCACGCGTCCCCCACTGCCACCCTGTGCCCACGGACGCCCAGGCCACACTCACGCGTCCCCCACGGCCACCCTGTGCCCACGGACGCCCAGGCCACACTCATGCGTCCCCCACGGCCACCCTGTGCCCAGGGGTGCCCTGACCACACTCACATGTCCTGCACGGCCACCCTGTGCCCACGGACGCCCAGGCCACACTCACGCGTCCCACGGCCACCCTGTGCCCACGGACGCCCCGGCCACACTCACACGTCCCCCACGGCCACCCTGTGCCCACGGGCGCCCAGCCACACTCACGCGTCCTCCATGGCCACCCTGTGCCCACAGGCGCCCGGCCACACTCACGCACTCTCCACGGCCACCCTGTGCCCACGGGCACCCCGGCCACACTCACGCGTCCTCCACGGCCACCCTGTGCCCACAGGTGCCCGGCCACACTCACGCACTCTCCACGGCCACCCTGTGCCCACGGGTGCCCAGTCACACTCACATGCCCTCCACAGCCACCCTGTGCACACAGGCACCCCGGCCACACTCACGCGTCCTCCACGGCCACCCTGTGCCCACGGGCACCCCGGCCACACTCACACGTCCTCCACGGCCACCCTGTGCCCACGGGTGCCCGGCCACACTCACACGTCCTGCACGGCCACCTTGTGCCCATGGGCACCCGGCCACACTCACGCGCTCTCCACGGCCACCCTGTGCCCACGGGCGCCCAGGCCACACTCACGCGTCCTCCACGGCCACACTCACATGTCCTCCACGGTGATGTCCTTCAGGATTTGGCAGTAGTCCACGTTCCACACGGCCTGGTCGTCCCACACCTTGGAGGCCAGCAGGATGGCCCCCAGGACTATCCGCTTCCAGTTGGCCGGGCAGATATCGATCTCCGCGTACGTCAGGAGTCGCTCGAGGTACACCTGGGGAGGTGGGGCAAGGCTGCCGCTGACGCACCCCGCTGCTTCCTCCCACGCGCCAGCGCCGGGCTCTCCCTCAGCCCCGCCTCTCACAGCTTTCAGTGTGATTTACAAACGACTCTGGGAGCAGCCAGCGCTGTGCTGTCATGGGCTGAGCCTCTGCCCGCGTGCCAGCATCCCACATGGGCGCCGGTTCACGTCCTGGCTGCTCCTCTTCAGCTGGTGGCCCGGGGGACGTGGAGGATGGCCCATGTGCTTGGGCCCCTGCACCCGTGTGGGAGAACTGCAAGCAGCTCCTGGCTCCTGGCTTCAGATCAGCCAAGCTCCAGCCACTTGGGGAATGAAGCAGCAGAGGGAAGACTCTCTGTCTCTCCCTCTCTCTGTCTGTGGCTCTTCCTCTCAAATATATACATAAAATATTTTAAAAAATCTGGACGGGCATGACATCCTCTTTGGGGATAATCCACACACTGCACCCCCAGAGGAAACTCTGCCCGCGTGCCCGGGGCACAGGACAGGCCAGCACCAGCGCACAGAGAGGCGCTCACCAGGGTGACCCCAAGGAAAATGCCCGCGTCCCCAGGGCACGGGGCAGGCCAGCACCAGCGCACAGAGAGGCACTCACCAGGGTGACCCCAAGGAAACTCTGCCCGCGTCCCCGGGGCACGGGGCAGGCCAGCACCAGCGCATAGAGAGGCACTCACCAGGGTGACCCCAAGGAAACTCTGCCCGCGTCCCCGGGGCACGGGGCAGGCCAGCACCAGCGCACAGAGAGGCACTCACCAGGGTGACCCCAAGGAAACTGCCCGCGTCCCCGGGGCACAGGGCAGGCCACCACCAGCGCAGACAGGCAGGCACTCACCAGGGTGACCCCAAGGAAACTGCCCGCGTCCCCGGGGCACGGGGCAGGCCAGCACCAGCGCAGACAGGCAGGCACTCACCAGGGTGACCCCAAGGAAACTCTGCCCGCGTCCCCGGGGCACGGGGCAGGCCAGCACCAGCGCACAGACAGGCACTCACCAGGGTGACCCCAAGGAAACTGCCCGCGTCCCCGGGGCACGGGCCAGGCCAGCACCAGCGCACAGACAGGCACTCACCAGGGTGACGATGGCACACTCCGCCGTCAGCTGGGCAGCACTGAACAGCGTCCGCACGAACCGGTAGATCTGCTTCTGCTCCGGGTTGTGTCGGTCATAGTCGGGCGGCACTTCGGATTTCTGGGGTGGGGAGGAAGGGGTCCCAGGGGACCGGTCACTCAACAGCGGCAAAGGGACAAACCACCGAGAGCCTCACGTGCACGGGGGGGGGGGGGGGGGGTTACCGAGAGAGGGTGAAGGTTTTCATCAAAAATATCCAGGAGCATCCTCCCATCTGAGTCCCTGGAGAGGAAGACAAGGACAGTTTACTTTCTGCAGGAACACGCGGCACCGTGAGTCAAACAGAAACCAAAGCACACGGACACCGACTGCGCGGGGACACGCCGGCGCGACAGGCCGTGTGAGCAGCCGGCGAAGCGAAGGTCGAGCCACGGTTAGCTGGGTTAAGTCACAATCCAGATTTCGGACTTCAGTATGCAAATGAACCCCTTCTCAGCAGGTGACAGAATTTCTTGCACCGTCCTACAGCTGACGGACCTGTGCCACCATCACCACCCTGAACCACAGTCTGCCCGCTTTATGCCAAAACACAAGAGGGAAGGGCTTCACTCCATCATCTCTGCACCTACACAGCAGCCGGCTGGCCCCAGAACACACGTGCACAGAGCCGCTGACTGCGGGGGCCTCCACCTCCACCCGGCTCTCGCCACGCGCGGCTCTGCCATCGCCGGACTGTGTGATCTGAGTTTTGAAGCCCTCTTTGGGTCATGTCCACAGTCAATGCTACGGCCCGAGGCTTAGGGACGCCAGAGGCTGCAGGCTGTCCCTGGGTCACAGACGGTGCTACCGTTTCTGCTTTGTAGATTCACCACAGAAAGCATTAACAAGGCAGCTCATGTTTCGTCCCAACACCTGCACGGCAGGAACTGACTGGAAAGCTCTGGGCACGCACAGCTGAGCTCGCCGTGCAGGGGTGGGCAGGTGGGCCCTGAGAAGCCAGGCAGCACTCTACAGAAATACCTTAAGGCGGAGAGTGCAAGTTTGAAATAGAAACAAGGGTTCAGACCCTGACAAGTCTGGAAAAACCCAGACTCCTCTGAGAACTGGGCTGTTTTCCTTCCTCCCGCTACAGCCGTGGGTACCAGCCGCGTGGCCCCACCTGCTCAGGCTAACAGAGTGCACACCACTCTGCCCCTCCTCCTCCTCCTCTCTGGAGACTGGCAGTCTGTCCACTGACCATGTGGCTCACCAATGGTCACTCTTCCCCCTGGACTTCTCCACTCTGCTCACTCACTGTTGGCCCAGCTCATCACCACTCGTCCAGGACGGCCGCGATCAAAGGGCCGGGTGCGGTCCCAGTCCCCCAGCTAGCTAGCTGCACAAGCCTGGGCACGCTACTGAGGCTCGCTGTGTCTCCATGCTGGGATGACCTCACGGAGCCGCTTTCCAAACTCTAAGCAAAGGCACGTGTGGACCTGGCCGCTGCACAGGAAGCGCGTGATGGAGCCGGCTCCTGTGGCCATCAGCTGTGCCTGCACCAGCCTCCAGGTCCAGGCCCATCTCCAGACGCACACGTGTCCTGCAGGCGCTGGTGCACGGCCAGTCTGAGGGCCGGGCTGGGTTCCACTCATGGAACTGCACGGTCCCTGAAGCCTTAAACGTTTAGAAAGCTGGCGCTGGTGTTCCAGAAAGAGCAAAGGACAAGCTGTACTTTCACGGCTGGCTCATTCTAGGCCAAGGTCTGGGGTCGCGAGGCTATGCCGTTCTAACTTCTTCAATCCAAGAATCACGATCACAGTGCAGAAACAGACCACGGCGCAGACCACCTTCCCCCGCGGCCCCTGCTCTCACTTCACAGACGTCCACGCTGCCCCTGCAGGCACACTGGTGGTGCCGTGTGGGCTCCGAGGGGTCCAGACCCACACCCACCAAGGGGCAGCTCTGCCCGCCCCACTCTGGTTCCCACCACTTGTGTTTATCACGCTCATACGACAACCCTGAATATCCCATCAGTCAACACAACAGGGCTGCAAGAGAGGTGGCTCTGTGCTTAGGAGTGAGGACGATGCCCTGGAGACACGCGAGAAAAGGAAGTCACTAGAGACCAATCTCGTCCATCAGGTGTGGTCAGGGTGGCCCAGTGCTGCAAACGTCTTAAAGACGTTTAAAGAGGACAACTCAGAAACGTGGCTTCTGAAAGATATCTCAGGCACTCCAATCAATGCCCCGCGCCTGAAGCAGAAGTCTTAATGAATGCATTTACATACATGTTTTATGTTGAAATAAGCATTTAAGTTTGCTATTCCCTGAGTTAACTGACCTTTTAAATTAACTGAACCACTGCCAGATACACTTCATATCAACAGTCTACACTGACACCAAATTTCAACCCACTTCAAGCTATGAACATTTCTTAAGCCCGCTGTACGTAACAAATTTTTAAGTGGATATCTTATAGAACACAGAAGGCTTCAACCAACCAGACAGAAAAGAGAGAAGAGGAAGAGTCATTGTCACGGAGAAGCCCGGCTCGACTCAGCTGGCTTCCACCACACACACACACACACACACACACACACACCTGGGAATCCCAGACAATGTGAGTAGAGGACAAACTCAACAGCGGAGGCGAGCGGGACAGCACGGGGAAAACACACGGGAAAAGCACATGGAAGGCAAATGAGGCATCTACGTACCTGTTTTTGATGTGGTAATATATTGCAAGAGCTACACTGTAAAATAAGAGGCAGGATTTCAGTGTTTCAGGATTTCACGTATTCCGAACACAAACACTTAAATCCAGGCAAAAGCCAAACAGTGTCATGTCATTCAGGCGATCGGGGAAACTTACTCTTCAAACCACAGCGCCCGGGGCGCGCCCCAGGAACCCTGCCACGCTCCTAGTGCCTTTAGGAACAAAGCACTCTGTCCCAAGTTCCGCACGGCCCTCACTTGCGCGACGCAGGTGCTGTGTAAAACCCAGGTGGTGGGACCTAGACAGTGTTTGGAGCCTGCCCCTCCCCCCGCCAGTTTCGATCAGCGCTGCCCTGTAGCCACCGCAAGCCTGAGTAGCACCCACCGCACTCCGCTCTGCCTGGGCCTGAGCAAGTCTCCTGGGGTCCACAAAGCTTACCCACTCTCTGCTCGACGGCACCGTGACGTCCACCTGTGGGACCGCTTTCACGTGCTCACCCTACATTCCAGATCTCCATTTAATCAGTGATTACAGCCTCTTCCCTGGTGTTTTTTTTTTTTTTTTAATAAGGCTTTCCTAACGGTGAATACATTGTAATTATTGTAGGCATTCTGGAAAATTCTTACGCATAAAGGAATATAATCCTTCTGCCCAAAGGTAGCATTGTTAGCTGGCGATGTAAGGACACCTATCTAGAACCTATACAATTAAACAAACAGGCTGGCATCCTCTTATCCTTACTGTGTCAGCAGTTTTCTGACCATTAAACCATCCTTCAAAACCACGACTTTAAATGGCTAATTATAATCCATTCCATGGTCACTGAGTGCCTTAACCACTTCTCTAGTGGTGAACTTTCCAGGTGTTCTCTAATATTTATGGAGCACAATTCACACCACAACGGCCGTCTTCACAAATACCCATGCCAGCTACGACCACATTCTTTCCACTGTCCATGTGGGAGTAAGTCCCTGGTGCCGTGCGCCAGGGCCCTCTGCAGACACCATGGCCACGTGCATCCTCAGTGCACCTGTCCCAGCTAACGCTGCTGACACCCACCCAGAATGTGTCACAGGAAAGTTCTCCAAAGGCACAGGCAAATGGGGGCCTTTACTCAAGCAAGCTTCTTAAAGATGTATTGGAAAGGCAGAGGGAGAGAGAGAGATCCATCTATATCCATCTGCCGGTTCACTCCCCAGACGGCCACAGCGGCCGGGCTGCGCCAGACTGAAGCTTCTTCGGGTCTCCCACGTGGGTGGCAGGGCCATAAGCGCTGGGGCCACCTTCTGCTGCCTCCCCAGACACATCAGCATGGACTGGAGCAGACGGGACTTGACCTGCTGCATCGCTGGGGGCGGCTTTACTCGCTGCGCCACCGCAGCGGTCCCGGGACATGGGCTGTCACTCAGGCTGACGGCCACGTGGTTCGTGATTTCCTCGTGAACAGCGTCCTCTAGATCCTTGCACCATCTTTACTCCATCTGAACTCTCCTGAGCTGCTCAGAGCACAGCTGGCCGGCGCTGGCAGGCCGCGGTGCTGTGGCGGTGTCCTCCTCGCCCAGAGCACCCGAGCCGAGGAGGACTCCAGCTGGGCTTGCGAAGGGGCTTCAGGATCGCAGTCAACACTTATCGCCGGGGTTTTACATTGGCATCGTCACTGTAGACATTAGCAGCGCTGGGAGTGAAGACGGTAGATGCGGCTGATCCTACGTCAGGAAGGAGCAGTGGATGCCAGGGATTCTGGTCTGCGTGAGGTCTGTGCCCTCTGGAAGGGAGAAGTTCCTGTGTTCTTTACCTCACGGTCACCTCGCTGGCTGCTTTGCTCGCCTGGTGTGAGGTCTAAAAGGAGCGATCTGGACGATGGGGCTAGTGTAATAATTACGCTCATCTTGGACTGCCCTGCTAGCCCCGGCGAGGGAGCCGGACACAGGACCGTGGGACGGACATCACTGGGCTGACGTCACAGCCCTCGCTTAGGGTTAGTGCGCCCCTCGGGAGCCTCCTCTGTAACACTGGGACGACACAGCCCCCATCACAGAGCTGCTGTGGCCACAGGAAATCAAGCAGAGGAAGCGCCACCCCAGATACAATCGTCCAGGGTGAACAGTTTGTTACTGTCCCTGCCCAGTGACAGATCTGGCTTCTCCAGCCTGGTGCAAACCTTCAAGACCCCCGGTCCCCGTCTCCCTAGCCCAAGGCAGCACTGAATGTGAACATGGCCAAGAGCCACACCCTTGGAAGCAGGAACACCAGCTAAGCACCTGCCACCCCAGCCAGCCAGGCTGCCTTCCTGGGTGCAGACAAGGGGCCGGCCATGTGTCTGTAACTTGGGCAGGCCTCGATTGACAGGGCCCTTGAACTCTAAAAATCAGCTTAGACGTGAGCTGTCTAGAACTTGGAGCAAGGAGACTTGGAGCAAGGAGACTTGGAGCGGTGAAGCCTAATGTATCAGTGACTGCTTGAATCTCAACACTGGATAAGGTCTGGATGCGGCGGCCGCAGAGAGAGCAGAGACGGCTCCGGGAGCTCCCTGCGGGTGGGTGCGGGGTGCTCCGGGGATAAGGTCTGGATGTGGCCGCAGAGAGCAGAGACGGCTCCGGGAGCTCCCTGCGGGTGGGTGCGGGGTGCTCCGGGGATAAGGTCTGGATGTGGCCGCAGAGAGCAGAGACGGCTCCGGGAGCTCCCTGCGGGTGGGTGCGGGGTGCTCCGGGGATAAGGTCTGGATGTGGCCGCAGAGAGCAGAGACGGCTCCGGGAGCTCCCTGCGGGTGGGTGCGGGGTGCTCTGGGCTGGGCAGGCGTCAGGACGCAGCACCTTCCTACTCCTCTGCTCGCCTCCCCTGTCAGGGGACCGCTTTCCTGACACCTCAGAGCCCCGGGCAGTGCACACAAGCCACGACGTCTCCATGGACATCTGGTCTTCGCAGCTGACTCCTCTGATCGGCTCCTGCGGCCTCGGCTTCCTCTTCCTCCACCCGTGAATTCAACTCACAGCTTATTCAGACGTGTCAAGGGGAGCAGGAGGCAGCTGCCCACTTGCACCAGGACCCCCAAGCCTGGCTGCCCACCGGAATCTCCGGGGGAGGGCAGTGACACCACGGGAGGGTTCAGCCGAGGTCTGTGGGGGGACGCCCACCGGCTGTGTGCTCTTAAGCTCCCTGGCGGCTCCCAGGAGCACCCAGGGCTGGCACAGGTGTTTTATGTGGACATATACGTATCTCAGGTGCACCCCGCAGACAGGCCCAGCACCAGGCTCCCAGGAGTGTGTCACACCACTGGCAATTTTAAGCCGCCTAACGGCAAGCTGCTGAGTCAGACCCACCTGACCTTGGCAACCCTGGCGAGCCTCCCTGTCCCCGACACGCAGCGTCCCTCTGCTCCTGCTAGGAGAGGCCCGGAGGCAGGGGACGTCAGTCGCTCTGGGCTAGAGCGGATGTCAGCTCAGCGCCCGGCACCGCTCCGGCCCTTCCACATCTCTGTCCCCATGACGTAATGCAGGAAACATTCCCAGAGGCACTGAGCCTCCCTTCCCGGCAGGAAGCTCCAGCCCAGGCAAGGCCACGCCGCAGCACGGGGGTAGGGTGACACTTCGTCTCCACCCAGACAGGGGACAGCAGGGAGCTGGAGCCCAGCAGGCGGGAGGGAGGCACGCCGTCCTCACGGCAACCTGACGGGCGCTGGTCACGTGGGCTCACACGCCGAGCGGGCTACAGAAGGCTTCTGAGGTAGAAATCTGAACGCTCGCTTCGCAGGATGGCTGCAGGGTGGCTCAGGAGGGGGACCGTCTTCCAAGGCACAGACGTGAACCGTCGGGCGTTCCACTGGAGAGCTCCGGGCCAGACCCCAGCACCCCAGGGTCTCCATGATGGCTGGCAAAGGCGGCAGGGAAACGCGGCCCCCTGCTTGCTCCGGCCCAGCCCCGCACAACCTCCCCAGTGAGAGAGCGCCCAGCTCCAGGCACACACACCGGGGCCCGGGCGCAGCCTCCAGTGTCTGGAAGGGCAAACGCCGGTGGGGCTGTGCCAGGTCGGCTTCAGTGTGCAGTGGGAGGGGGAGAGCATGCGCAGAACCAACAAGCCTCACAGAACCTGCGTTTAAACCTGACTTACGACTCGGGCCTTCTATGCACACAGCATTATGTAAGCATGTTTCGAGCTCCCTGCAATCTAACCACCAAAACCCCTCGCTAAGCAGAAGTCCTGGACTGTTCCCGCTGCCCCTCCCCACCCACCCCTACCCCCCAACCCCACCCCGGCTCGGCTGTTCCCGCTGCCCCTCCCCACCCACCCTCACCCCCACCCACCCTCACCCCCACCCCGGCTCGGCTGTTCCCGCTGTCCCCCCCCCACTCGGCTGTTCCCGTTGCCCCTCCCCACCCCCCGCTCAGCTGTTCCCGCTGCCCCTCCCCCCGCTCCGCTGTTCCCACTGCCCCTCCCCACCCACCCCCACCCCGGCTCGGCTGTTCCCGCTGCCCCTCCCCACCCACCCCCACCCCCACCCCCGCTGCCCCTCCCCACCCCCGGCTCGGCTGTCCGTCAGGTGAAGGGGCAGCAAAGGCGTCCGCATACCCACCATTTAATTGTATACTTGAGGTTCGGTTGACTGACTGTGCTATCGTCTAGGAAAATAGTGGAGCAGGAGCTGTACTTCCTTGCTATTTGTCCTGGAGGGTGCTGGAAGACAGGGGAACAAGACAAGCACAGTCACACAGGGCCCCACGTCCCGTCACCCCCTCTGCTGGGCACCGACCGCAGGCCCCCGCCGACAGGGAACATTCCACTCACAAGAGGGACCCCCGCACATTCGCGTGGCACCGCCCAGCCCCGAGTCTCCTACACCTGGGGGACCCTGCGACACACAGGGCGCACCGTGCACCCCAGGAGGGAGGCCCACGGCTGGCTGGCATCCTGCTCCTGTGCCCTGGGGTCAATCCAGGGGTCTGCCGTGCGCGTGGGCCCCTGGGCTACGGCTCGCCGGGGCCCGGAAAGTGCAGGCGACGCTAAGTTAGACTCTCCGGACGCTCTGGGTTTCAGCAGCTGAAGTCATAGAGAAGGAGAAGAATCTTTGCTTTGTTAGGGACAAAGCAGGTTTGAGAGGAAAACTACCTGACACTTCAGAAACTACGAGCGCTGGGTGACACTAGGTGGTGGGACTGTGCAGGCTGTTGTTTTTAAAGATTTGGTCGTTTATTTGAAAAGCGCACAGAGCGAGACAGAAATAGAGAGAGAGCTATCTGTGGTTCACTCCCCAAATGGCCACAACGGCCAAGTTTGGGCCAGGCTGAACCAGGAGCCTGTAGCTTCGTCCAGGGGGCAGGGCCCCAGGCTGCCTCCCGAGTGGATTAGCAGGGCGCTGACGGGAAGCGGAGCCCATCTGGGGTGCTGGCATCCCAAACAGCGGCTCCACCTGCTGTGTCTGTCAGGAGCCCGCCCCAAGGGCCCAGCCCCGCCTGTTCTCCACGGCCGAGTTTTGTGCTCCTGGAGAACGTTAGCACGGAGCACTCCTCCCGGAAGGGCCAGGAAGGGAGGTGGTGCTGAATTTACACGCCGAGGCCTAGCTGAGCACTAAGCAAAGGTGTGGACGCTGTCACTCACTTCCCACGCGGTGAGCGTTCCGTACCTAAACAATCAGAGGGACACACTGGGGGATCCTGGTTCCCGTTCGGGCATCCGGTTCCTGACAGCGCAGCTAGAGGGCGCTGCACCCCGCAGCCCCCGGCCCGCCTCCCTCCCCAGGCGTGGGTGGGAAGGAACCAGCCAGAGGGAGGAAACGCACACTCCCTTCCCCCTGACGCCGCCTTGTGCTGGGGGCAGGGGCGGGGGGGCAGGGGTTACACCTCGTGGGTTGTAACGTGGCAGGCCGCAGCACTCTCAGGACGCCACTCCAAGACCATCCCTGTCGGTTCTCGGCAGCTCTTATGGCAATCGCATTGCGATCAGGCAGGGCACACTGAAACGCAGAATCTAACAGCCACCAACACGGCGGCAAGCGTTTAGAAGAGCCTCAAATCCTCTCCCCACAGGCGCCCACCTCTCAGCACACGCCATCAACCCGACACCCAGACTGAGAGAGCCTTCCGAGGGTCGGAGACGCCACCTGTGCTTCCCGGGCGGTTTCCACTCTCCCTCTGACCCGGGCCTCAACTGCGAAGGGAACTGCCGGGAACAAAGCTTCCTGGGCCGGGAAGCGAGGCGCGGCAGAGCAGGCGTGCACTTGCCCCCTTGTTGTCTAAGAGGTCACCCCCGGAGCTCATGGACGGCAGGGGGCGCTGCGCTGGATGCCCAGCCCCAGGAGTCAGGATTAACACAAACCAGCCACACCGAGGGGCCTGGCCCGGGGCGCGGCCCAGAACCAAGGGCTGATCTGCCAAGTTCTCAAGGCGAGGCCTCGTCAGCCTCCCGGGCCCACAGGTGTTAAGCTACGGGGATTCTTGGCTGCAGGGATCCGACACCCTGATCACCACCTGGGCGTGAAGCCATCGGGTGGACGTCAGGCCGACCGCGACGGCCGAGCGTCATTCTCTAGATCTAAACCCCAGATCTCCAAGAAGCTCAAGCGACCAGAGAAGCTCCTGGCCTGAGGCTGCTCCCCGTTCTGGGTGTGCGGAGGGAGGGAGGACCACGGTGTACCCAGCAGCCGGGCGCACCTGTGCCGCTGACAGCACAGAGAGCAGTCTGGCTCCTTGATGGCCAGAAGGGGAAGGGAGCCAGCGCCCCTCGGTGATGAGCGCAGGAGTAGGGTGAGGCGCGACCTAAGGAAGGAGGTCTGGCTCGTGCTGCTACTTGGCGAACTACAAGGAGGACGTCACTCACGAAGACCACCTGCCGGTGAGCGCCCTCCTAACAGACAAATGCACGGAGACAGAGTGGCGCAGGACGGGTAGAGAACAGGAGGCGACAGCTCCTGGGCCTGGGCTTCTTCCTGGGGAGACGAGTGTGCTAGCACAGACCCTGGGAGACGAGTGTGTGAGCACAGACCCTGGGAGATGAGTGTGTGCTCACAGACCCTGGGAGACCAGTGTGTGCTCACACAGACCCTGAGAGATGAGTGTGTGCTCACAGACCCTGGGAGACCAGTGTGTGCTCACAGACCCCGGGAGACGAGTGTGTGCTCACAGACCCCGGGAGACGAGTGTGTGCTCACACAGACCCTGGGAGACGAGTGTGTGCTCACACAGACCCTGGGAGACCAGTGTGTGCTCACACAGACCCTGGGAGACCAGTGTGTGCTCACAGACCCTGTGAGACCAGTGTGTGCTCACACAGACCCTGGGAGACCAGTGTGTGCTCACACAGACCCTGGGAGACCAGTGTGTGCTCACAGACCCTGGGAGACCAGTGTGTGCTCATGCAGACCCTGGTGAGGGGCACAGCACTCTGGGAGTGCACCAAACCCACAAAATTTTATGGCATGTAAATTAGATATCAATAAAGTTGTCTTTTAAAAAATATATATGGCAAAAGCCAAAGACCAAAGTCCAGAAACCAAAACCTCACGGGAGACTGGAAGGGGAACCAAGGGTGTCAGGGTTCTGAGTTCTGCAACGTGGTCCCAGCCACCCTGCGGACGGCCTGGATGCAGGGCCACCCCCGTGGCGACTGACCTCAGCCCCCGGGCTGTCTGCTCTAGAAGGAAGCAGGGCTCCTGGAGGAATGGCTGATGCCAAAAAGCGAAGGAGTCCCCAAAACAAACAGAATGAGGGCGTGTCACAGGGCACGGGGCCCCCGAAGTGTGTGACTGGCCAAATCCAGGACAAGGCAAGCATTCAAATGATGGAGAATGGGGGTGAGCTGTGTCTCCCCAAAACAACGGAAGCCGCAGGTGTACACGGAAGATGGATGGACGGACGAAGGCAGCCCTACCCCGCAGGAGAACGGCAACCTACAAGTGTGGGGGAGTGGGGGGCCGAGGGATGGCGACACAGATGGGCTGTGAGGAGCGTGGACAGCACACACTAACTCGGGCTGGGGAGCAGAGCAGCGCATCCACGTGGTCAGACAGCGTCTGCGGCAAAGGACCAGAGGATGGGAGTGCCCGTGCCTGCGTGTGCTTCCCCTCTCTCCCTGTAAACCTCTCACATACATAACCAAGTCAGCAGGAAAGTGTCTGCCCACTCGGTGCTCGCACGGGGGGGAATCCAGACAGCCGCTTCCTGACCATCAGAGTCAACTCCAGCGACCCAGGGCCTCGCCTGCAGGCCCTGGAAGGGCAGGAGCAGGCCCCAGCTGGTTCTGTGGCGAGCGCTCCCTGAGTCCCGTGGGTGAGCCGGGGTGGGGGTGGGGGGTCCTGTTGCAGACACAAATGGCCCCGAGTTCTGCACCAGTGTCTGTGACACGGAAGACAGAGGAAGGCGGGGACCTGCTCCAGACGGCAGGATGCCACGGCGCCCCTAGAGAATGCCAGGGCGGCCCTGGCCTGCAGCCGTGGCAGAGGGCAGGGCCCACGGAGGCCTGTGTCTGGGGTCCCATCACACCGTGAAGGCAGGCCAGCTAGCCAAAAAGAACTCTAACCAATGGAGAATCCCAATTCTGACGACACCGCTGTGGTGACAGAGAACAGCCGTGGCCTCCGGAAATACACAAGGACATGGCGGAGCCACCACCTCCCAGATGAGCCAGGAGAATTAACACAGGCTGCTGGTCAGAGGGTCACAAGAGACAGTGATGGTCACTGGTTTAAAAGCGGTGAGTCTGGGGCCGGCGCTGTAGCACAGCGGGTTAACGCCCTGGCCTGAAGCGCCGGCCTCCTGTATGGGCGCCGGTTCTAGTCCTGGCTGTTCTACTTCTGATCCAGCTCTCTGCGGTGGCCTGGAAAAGCAGTGGAAGATGGCCCAAGTCCTTGGGCCCCTGCACCCACATGGGAGACCTAGAAGAAGCTCCTGGCTCCTGGTTTTGGATCCATGCAGCTCCAGCTGTTGCAGCCATCTGAGGAGTGAACCAGTGGATGGAAGACCTCTCTCTCTGTCTCTACCTCTCTCTGTAACTCTGTCTTTCAAACAAATAAAATAAATCTTAAAAAAAAAAAAAAGCGGTGAGTCTGAGTAAGGAGTAGGTCAGAGTTTTCTGTATTAGTACAACTGCTTTGACAAGTTGAAAGCTTTTCAAAACAAAAAAGCCATGCACACCATGCACACAGACGCTGCCCTGGGAGCCTGGCGCACGGCTCAGCGGGAGAATCTGCTGCTTATGTGTGCATGTGTGTATTTTCCATTTGAAAGGCACAGAGACAGAGAGAGCCACATGGACAAGGACCGATTTCCCACCCTCTGGTTTATTCCCCAAATGCCAGCGACAGCCAGGGGGCTGGCCCAGGCTGAAGCTGGAGCCAGAACTCAAGGTGGGTCTCCCACATGGGTGGCAGGGACCCAAACGCTTGAGCCACCATCTGTGCCTGCCAGGGTGGCATCAGCAGACGCTGGATGGGGAACAAAGCTGGGACCCAAGCCCAGGCACTGGGACACGGGACAGGCATCCCACGTGCCCTCCTAACGGCTGCACCGATGCCCGGCCTCAGGCTGCCTCTTCAAAGGCCTTCCTGAGAAAAGTGCTTACTTCAAACACAAGTCTGTTCCTTGTCAGACTTCACGGCTCCCTCGGTCTACAGCCCCGAGCGAGAGGGAAAAGCTGCAAACCGAGCAACGAAGAAGAGAAAACTAAGAGTGCGCGGTGCAGGGGATGCAGCGCCACACGGCCCTGGGCAGCCAGAGTCAGTGGCACCCGAGCACCGTGAGAAGCGGCAGCAGGGCCAGGGATCTGCGCCGGCCTGTTCAGGGACGACACCCAGAAAGCGTGTGAGGTCGGGCTCCCAGCACAGCAGCCCTCAGAGCGACCCCTCCCGTGGGAGTCGTACCCAGGACCCCCCTCAAAGGCACCAGCGAAGTGGCTCCACCTGTCAGCTGGCCTACGTTGGCATAAACCATTCCACCCTCCCGGGGCCACTCCTGCAGAGGGAGAGGGCAGAGGGAAGGGAGGGAGGCCACAGCCGGTGAGAAAGGGAGAGTCCTCCTCGGAGCTGCCCACTGCACCAGCACGGCTGTGTAGGGGGCATCAGCAGGTCTGGCCATTCCGCAAAAGCGAGGAGGGTGGGGGCTGGGCAGCCAGGAAATAGAGGAGAAGCAATTTAAGTAAAGGGATAAGAGGAGAGGGAATGACCAACTGCAGACCCACGCCTGAGTCTTGCGCACGCCTGCTGCGTCAGCACTGGGTCTCCCGGGGGCAAAGGCAGGGACAGGATTTTTAAAATTGTGGTTTCTGGATCTAGCTCGCTTAACTTCGACTCAGGGCGTCCAGAGAAGAGTGTAACCTGACAGGGCCCGTTCCACAGGAGTTCAAAGCTAAAATGCAGAAATCAGCTCAGAATGACCCCGTGTAAGAACAGACATGGAGCCAGCGGGCTAAGCAGCCCCCGGGACACCGCAACTCAGGCGAGGGCCAAGTCCTGGCTGTCACACTTCCGACCCTGCGTCTGGGAAAGCGGGAAGATGGTCCAGGACTCGGGCCCCTGTCCCCCGTATGGGAGACCACCACGGGGGCCCAGGCTCCTGGCTCAGCTTGCCCAGCCCCCACCACGGCAGCCTTTGGGGGACGTGAACAAGGACATGAAGACGGACTTCTACTCCCTCTCGCCGTGACTCTGCCTTTCAAATAATCAATGACCATCTTACCACGAAGCAGCGAACACCACTCACCAGTGTTCCCAGAGGAGCCGACCACACACACTCCTTGGGAGCAACCCCGGGTCTTAGTAACTGCGATTAAACGGTATCCACGCTGCAGGTACCAGAGAGACTTCCACCAGCGGTGTCACACCCACTTTCAGTCCAGGGCAGTTCCTGCATCGCCCTCCGCTCGTCACCCAGGCCCGGAGGCCAGGAAGTGCCACCCAACCAGGAGACAAGAAAACCCAGAGAGCAAGCTTCCTGGGCCATCGGCGGCTCCCAGGCCAGCCAACAGCATGGCTCCTGCTCACCTGGACAATAACCCTAACTGCTTTACTTCCCCAGAGGTTCTAGAATATTCCCTATGTCGATGTTGATTTTTTTTTTTAAATGAAGATGACACCAAATAACACCTTTCTCATTCCAAAGTGCGTTACAGCAAATCAGATGTGGGGCAGACTGGCCATGCCACTCCTGGCTTTTTTCTGTTTCAATCTTTTTTTGTTTTCTAAGTTCTTAGGACAATCAACTCGTTTTAGGTGCACTCTCGCCGAGAGGCAGAAGAAGGCAGCTGAACGCCAAAGTCCTGAGTCTGGCCTGGTGTCGGGAGGGCCCCACAGGTACTTACCACGGCAAGATTTTCACTTCAATTAAACGATGGGTTGAAATAGCTAATCTTTTTTTTTTATTTTAAAAAAAGCCACAATTAATCCTCCGCCTTGCGGCGCCGGCACACCGGGTTCTAGTCCCAGTCGGGGCGCTGGATTCTGTCCCGGTTGCCCCTCTTCCAGGCCAGCTCTCTGCTGTGGCCAGGGAGTGCAGTGGAGGATGGCCCAAGTGCTTGGGCCCTGCACCCCATGGGAAACCAGGAGAAGCACCTGGCTCCTGCCATCGGATCGGCGCAGTGCGCCGGCAGCAGCGCACCGGCCGCAGCGGCCATTGGAGGGCGAACCAACAGCAAAGGAAGACCTTTCTCTCTGTCTCTCTCTCTCACTGTCCACTCTGCCTGTCAAAAAAAAATAAATAAAATAAAAAAATAAAAAAATTTTAAAAAGCCACAATTTAAATTTTAAATAAAGAGCAAACTCGAAATAAAACCATCACGCAAGCCTTTTAAAAATACCTGTTTCTCTTACGGAACACACTCGATTTTCCTGTAAGAACTAACTGCATCTCACGGCAGCAGCATCTGTACTTCCCCCCCGGCTTCACCTGCTTGCAGACTCCCAGAGCAGGAGGTCCTCGAACCCCCAGGGATCCTTCCAGAAACAGCCTCCCTCCACGGAGCCCCCTCCTCTGCTCTGAGCCAGCTGAGGGCCACGCCCCCTGCCTTCCCCCAGGGGAGTGCACCAGGACAGTCTGCTTCCCACCCTGCTTGGGCTGGAACAGGACAGGGGACGATCGCCCAGGGCCAGCAGCAGGAAGCAGAGCCGAGCGGCACAGCCACACCCACCGCCTTCCTCCTCCCTAAACCACGGCCCCGGTGTGGATTCGCCCAGCAACACGTGTCAGGCCTGCACAAGGGGTTAACTGCCATTCTCAAGTTCAACAGCAAGTTAAACCACAAACTTCATCAGAATCAGATTCAGAAATGAGACCCACAGATGCTACCGCAGAAATCCACGTACAGACATGGTGTCCAGCTTCAGAGAAACCGGCCAAGCCCCCGAGTGGTGGCAGGAACTGGTGCTGTACCTGGGGAGCGTGCAGAACGGGAGCTCGTGGGGGCTCGGGGCCGGGCCTCCTGGGTTCCTTGCCTGGTGCTACCACGCACTTGGAGACTTCCTTAAGCTTCGGGCTCCTCCTCTGCAGAAGGGCAATGAGGAGGGGTCCCGCCCCAAGCAGGGACCCTGTGCTGAGTCCAGCACACGCAGTCATGTGCTCAGGGGACATCACCAAGCCCTACCCGAACCTCTGGCCGGCCTGTTGCCCCTGCAGGAGTACGGCTTGCGTGCTACCTCGGCCGCCTGGCATGGCACGCCCTGCGGCTGGCTTCCCCCAGCCACGCTCACTCTCAGCAAGATCTGTCCACAGACTTCCTAGGATGGTCGTCCGCCACCCAGGAGAAGGGCACTGGAGCAGACCTCCATCGCTCGCTGTACGGCAGGAGACAGGAGGCTACCGGGGCTCTGCAGGTGGGGCGGGGCTACAGACAACACCTGCAGGCAGAACAGGCAATCACACCCCGAGCCCAACAGGTGTTCACCCAGGGCGAGGCAGGCCCACAGACCTCACGGGACACCACGTGTGCAGGGGGAAAGTGGACAGCACACCACGGGACAGACACCATGTGTGCACGGCTGGTCAAACTCTTGCCCTTGTCCTTCTGCACACCAACGGTGAGGGTGGCCCGGCTGTAGATCCAGCACAGCGCCTGGCACATGCGCTACCGGGTGGGGAGTCAGCTAAGGGCCCCCAGCAGCCAAATAAATGGAACCAAAGACTTAGATTGAGCTCTGGCCTTCACATCTCTACACCAAAGCACACGCTCCTTCAAAGAAAAAAATCCCAATAATCAACAAAATACACCCTGGCAATTTTCAATATCTCCTACTGACGACATATGAGGGGCCTTCAAAAAGTCTGTGGAAGAGGACTAAAAAGGTCAGTTTACTTTCTTGAAAGATTTTTGGGGATCCAGGCCAACAAGGCATCTTCCGAAAGCCCATGAAAACGTGCATCATGGAAAGACGCGGTGGCTTTCCGACTGTTCCTGCACCGAGACAGACTCGTGCAATCCTAGTTTCCAAACACTTTTAGAAGGACCCTCACACTGATTCCACAGACCCCTTCCACCCACGCTTCATCGTCCGGGCCGCACACTGCCGTGAAGCGACCTGGCCCCATGGAAGCCGCGAGCACGCACACAGACGCTGCCCACACCTGGAGGTCAAGTACCTGGTAGGGACCCCTCTCTCTAACCGCGTTCTGTCCCTCGCAAAGGGCCAGGGATGCGGCATTATGGCTCTGAATCTCTTCAACATGCGGCTCTAGTGCCAGGTACCCCGAGGCTCACATACGTGATCACATGCAGAGAGAGCATCTACAGGTCCAAAGACCTCGGTCAGGACCAACACAGCCTGGTTTCAGCAGGAGGACGCACACCGCACGCTCATCCCGACCGTTCAGCTGTCCTCACTCCAGACCTCCTGGGGGAGTATTCTTTTCACTGACTTGGGAGCAGAGGAAGGGGCAGCTGTCACCGGGCTGCCGGCAGGGCTCGCCCTGGACCACGGGGCTGGGGAGCCGGAGCCAGCCGGATGCACCTGTCGCTCGAGGAAGTAGGATAAGAGACCTTCCTGGGACGCCTCACACCTGGCCACCAGGTGTATCAGGTCCCGCTCGGGAGGGCTGGGCTTTGCAGAGACCCTTTAAAGTGCTACCAAGTTTATCCACTTTCTTTGAGCACCAACAGCGTGCAGACTCCACTGGGCCTGCAAACAGGCTGAGGAGGGGAGCGTGTACGGAGACTGAGAGCCCTGAGACGTGTGCCTACTCTAGCTCTACGCGTCCATTCCAAGAGGAGAGGCCGAGGGCAGGAAAGGACTGGTGATCTCGGAGTGGCGGCTTCCCTCTGGGCCTGTGTGGTATCCACTGCGACACCGCGCCCGCCGTCTTCCCACAGACAACGGAGACCGGGGCTTCCAGACACACTTCTGGGACGGTGGATAAACACCGAGCGATGGCTGTCCAGTGACGACCCCAACCGAGACCAGGGACACGGCGGCATTCTTCCCGGGGTGGACAAACGCATGGACCACTTGCACCCAGCGCAGACACAGCCACCAAAGCTCATACAGTCATTAGCACGAAACACAGAGACAGCTTCACTTACATGGTTAATGAAGAGACTCTTGCGTTTTTCTCTCACTGTGGAAACAAAAGATGCGACAGAAACGTTATACGCCTGCACGCCAGCCCCGGGCAGGGTGCTGAGCACCGGGCCTCGGGTGGTGGTCCCCCCTCCCACCAGCCAGCACCCCCACCTCGGCACAGCAGCTGGAGCGATCACGTGCGACACAGTCCCACCGGCCGCGTGCGCCTTACCAGGCCTGTGTGCGCGCGACGCTCACGAGGACTATCGAGAAGCAGTACTGCTGGTTTCTAACCCACCCAGCCCTGTGAGTGAAAACTGAACAGGTGGAGTGCTACGACAGGGGGCGGGTGCGACTGAGCTGGGTCCCATCTGCCATGGAAACCGCTCTGCACGCCGGGTGCTGCTGAGCAGGCCAGCTCCTGCCCAGGAGACCCCGGGAGCACCCTGCAGCACCCCCGCCCTCAGCCAGGCTGACCAACCTCACAAAAACCAGCCCCGCTCTGCCTACCCCGAAGGCCTCTCGGCCTGCCGTCTGCCCAGCGGGCCCCGCTCTCAGTGTTGGTCAGAACGGGAGCTCGCAGGCCCAGAGACGTGGACGGGAGACCGGGAGTCCAGAGGAGGCTGTAGGAACTCAGCGTCACTGAAATCCACATGTCTGCCCCAACAGACTCACTTCCGTGGGTGCAGACCAGCGCAGCTTACTGAGCTGATCCTCCCGGGTGTGCAGGAGGCGCCCTCCCAGGTCCCGGGAGCCCGGCGTCCCCGTGGGCGCGACTCCGGGAACCGTCCCCCACGCCCCACGCCCCACCGACCGCCTGCAGTCAGTTCCCAGGTTCACAGGGAAGACCTCTCTGTCCACAGGAGCCCCGCCCTCTCTGGTCTCAAAGACGTTCGAGACACAAAAGCAACACAGCCTGATACCGCTGGGCCCGTCGGAGTGAGGGACAGATGGACGCCTCTGTGGGCCCTGTCCCCGGCCAGGGAGCCGGCACCCCTGGAGTGTGAGCGTGTGGCAGCCACAAAGCACGGCCGGCCACGCACACACCGAGGACGCCACAGGGCCACTCCCGACCTAGCTCTGGGTGAGCATCTGCAGGCGAGCCGCACGGAGAAAAACGAGGGTCCGGCCAGAAGCTCCTGGCACATGTGTACAGGTGTGCACAAGTGTGTGGGGGCGGGTGCACACACACAGCTTTACCTTCATTCAACACCAACATCCTAGGTGTGTGGCCGGGGCGGGGTAAGAGAATGCTTCCGCGGTTGCCCCCCGCTGGCTACAGGGCTGGACACAGAGCCCAGGCTGACGGGGTCCCCACACGCTCGGGACCGACACTCAGCCCCTCCAGAGAAGCCCGGCCGCAGGTCCGTGTAGCAGAGAGGCCCCAGGCCGGCTGACAAGGTCACCCCAAGGCCCGGCGCCGGCTCTGCCTCCCACAGGGAGAAGGCACCCACGCCTCGAGAAAACCAAGATTTCCTCCCAACTCGGGGGAGGGGTTCCAGCACAGAACCTGCCGGAGCTCTGGCTGAAATCCTGCCCGAGAAGGCTTCAAGGCCAGGAGGGCATTCCCACAGCACCGGCTCTTCTCGGTCTCCACCTGCCAGGATCCACGGGAGGGACCAAGCAGGCCATTTCCATAGCCCCAACAGGCTCCAACCGGGGCGGGGCAGGGGGGGGAACTCAGGACCTAAATCTATCAGCCTTGTAGGCAGTCACTGATCTGTTAAAACATCACCCACACAAGGTCCTCTCTCGGAACAGCTCGGCCTGTGCAGTGTGACGGCAGCCCCGAGCGGGCGCGTCACTCTGCGGCACTGACAGGTGACGTCCTGGAGGGCAGGCGCCGTGTGGACAGGTCACCCCGGGCAGCGCTGCCGCTGGCGTCCCTTCTGAGCCCCAGACAGATGCAGGAAGAGTTCCTGAGGTCCACGTTCGGACGGGGTCGCCCCTTCCCCTGGCCACTCTGCCTGGGTGAGGGCACACCCCAGCCATGCCTGGGCTGCTTCTCTCCTGGGAACCTGAGGCGGAGACACACACGTGCGTGATGCTGTCCTGGCTGTACTGGGCGGGCACAGATCTGGCCGCATCCCCACCGTGCGGGACGCAGCGCGGGGGCCACCTGCCAGGCAGGCCCTTGGCTGCCGCCTGGGAACGTGCACTTTGAGACTTCCGGTCTCCCAGCTGACGAGAGCGGCTCTCGGGGCCCCAACAGTGCACGCGGCCATTCACCAGCTCGGAAGTGATACGCCGACTCATGCCTAACATTATTTTAAACCTCAGTCTTTTGGGTCACCAACAACACATCAAATGTGTGGTGTTCCCAGAGTCCCTACACAACCGACTGCACCAGCCGCTGGCGTTTGTAGTGTGCAGGGGAATGGGCAGTGCACTGACGTGGATGTGAGCCTTGTCTTCCCGCGGAGGAGAGCCGCTTCCCTTCACGCAGTCCATGCTCCCTGGCTGGGAGGCTTCGGAACCAGCTACGGCGGGGGCCCACGGGGACTTCAGCAGTAACTGCTGGAGGCTTCACAGAGCGGCAGCCAATGTCTTCACTGGATACAGCGGGCAGTGGGGCACACAGGGTGTTGCAGTTGATTTCTCAACAATGTTGCTGTGGATTCCTTTCTGAGAGGAGCAGCATGGTGGGGGCAAGAGGCGCGGAGTCACCACACAGACCCCGGGAGTCGGGTGAAAGCAGGCTTGAGGCCAGCAGCTGGCAGACTCGTTTATTTCAGTTGGTACAACATCTTATATAGCCAAGACCAGCCAATCTGGTCAAGGGGCGGTCTATGCCCCAACCAATCACAGTCTGTTGCCAGGCAGTTTCCAAATCCATCCAATCACAGCCTGCCAGGCAGTTTCCAATCCATCCAATCACAGCTTGTTGCCAGGCAGGCTCCGTTGCCAGGTGGGTTTCAAAGCCATTCCTGAGTAACTGATGCTCGCTTGCCAGTGGCCACCTTGGCATGTCCTTCTCATTCCACCACAACAGGGCAGGGTTCGCAAACCAGAGGGAGACCCCCGCGAGCCGTGGATCCTTGGCTCCCTGCTCCCGCTGCCGGGGGTGGGCTGGCCGGCCACAGAGGCAGGCGGCCTCCACTCCTCCAGCGCCAGCTGGGGAATTCCGTGTGGAGACGGGCACGGACTGCTGAGAAGGCAGGGCCCACAGAGAGCACAGAAATCAGGCTCACAAGCAGACGTCATGTTTCCCTTTCTCCTTCCCTGTGGGTGGCACAGACTGGGCTCTGAACAATCCAAGTCCAATTCCCGTTTTTCTTTGACTGAAGAGAGCACCCGGGATTCCCAGCAGCTTCAGTAATTCCACGGATTCACAGCGCTGAGTCCCTGGGCAGCCCCGCCTTGCGGAGCTCAGAACTCTGAGTGCGCGCCCCACGCTCCCACGCCCGGCTCCGGCTTCCTGGTGGGGTCGCTCCCCGGGCGCCCTGCCGTGCGCAGGAAAGGAGCTGAGTTGTCCCGGGCCTGTGTTTATTTCTAAAGCCCGGCACAGGGGAACAGGACGTCCTGTGCACCCAGAAGGAAACCTAGACGTGCAAGGTGCACTAAGAACACAGCCAGGGGAAGGGAGGGGTGCCAAGACGCCGGGGCGGGGGCAGACACAGGCAGGAGAGGAGAATGCAGGGGGAGAACGGGAGGCGGAGGCAGGGAGAGGCTCCCACGGAGGACTGGTGCAGAGCCAGCCGGCCGCCGCGGAGGCTTCCTGTCTCCCGGGCAGAAGGGCTCCTTCCGGAGCAAGGGAACTGTGTAAGTGGGATCTCCTACAGCTTCTCTCCTGATACAGAAGCAGTGACTGTCTACTGTAGAAAGTTTGGACGGCACAGCGCCATAGGAGAAAGAAAACGCAACCACAAAAAAGTAAAACTTGGAAGATATAGAGACAGACACAGATCTATCTCTATCGCTCTATCGCTCTATCGACATAATCCATCCACTGAGAGGCAGCCACTACCACTATATGGCGCGGATCCTTCTCGGCTCCTCTCCGTGTATCCGCACACGGCTTTGATGTGCACTTCTGCGGGTGGATGTATGTGCACCAGACGTGTGGACATATACACGGACGTGTCCACTTTCCTGCAACGTGCTGGCATTTTCACTGGTCATACAGTAATTCTCCAGCATGTAACAGTGCTGATCCTTCGCTGTGTATATCACAGAATTCGTCCTACTTGATAATTCTGTTTTTAAGCCATCTCCTCCGCTTCCCCACTCGGAGATTACGTATGCATTAATACTGTTTCTAGATGCCAATCCACAATCAATCCCCTCTAAGTCTAAGCTGGCCCGTGGCGGAAGCGATGCTGCCATTTGATGTTTTAGGTGACAAAGTGCTGTCCGTGCTGCTGTACGCTGTGTGTGTTAATATGGGCGCTGGTTCAAACCTTGTCTCCTGAGCTCCTCCAAGGTGTGTGCAAGGGACTGTCACTGGGGGGCCTCACACCCCACACCCACCCATCAGTACCCAGGAGAGACAGACCAGAGGGCCTGGGCACAGCAGGGTGCTGCCGCCCGGCCCTCCTGGCTGGCCTGCCACATGGGAGGACACCAGACCCAGGACAACTACTCAAGAGCCCCACCCGCGTGCTGCCCGGGGACTGCCCCCAGGGCTCTGGTGTGCGGCATGCTCAGTCTGCCAGTGTCTCACAGGCGAGGCCCTGAGGTCAGGAAGGTGACCGTGACCGGGAGCACGTGCCCGGGGGCAGCGAGGGGCCCACAGCCCGGTGCTCTGAGTGCCGAGGGCTGAGATCTTCATCCCCGTAGTCTTCAGGTCACGCTCGCCTGAGTCAGACCACGGATGAAGTGCACCTGCCTCACTAGTCGCGAGGCCGGCGGCTGTAGGAAACAGGAAGCACGGGAGGTGGGTGGTGAGTCTGCAGGAGGTGCCGCCTGAAGGTAAGACTGCTACCAACAGGCCACACAGCACCAACGGCAGAGGCAGAATGGGGCCTGGGTGGGGGTGAGGGTAAGGGTGAGGGCGAGGGCGAGGGCGAGGGCGAGGGTGGCCGTCCAGCCCAGCCCGGGAGACCCACCGCCCCTCACCTCTGCTCTGGGCCTGCACTCCCTGAGCAAGCCCCCAACTGCTGCGTCTCAGCACAGCACAGCCGAGGAGACGGGACCCAGGGGTCTAACGGATTCCATCTGAGTTCGTGACGGGGAAGCTCTCTCCAGCCTGGAGGGCCCACCCTGGAGAGGGGCACTGCTCCCAGGCAGGGAAGACCCCAGGCCTCCGAGGGCGACTCCCAGTGCCTGGCCTGGCCCAGCCCCTACACCTGCGGCTCTGGAGAGAGCTGCCCGGGGGTAGGACGAGCCTGTCAAGTCGGGCCTGGAAGCTGAAGTCTAACTTGCCTGGCCTCCCGCATCCCGGCAGCCAGGCAGAGTGGGAGGCGGTGCCGCTGCCACCAGCCAGGGCACGCCTGCCCGGACCTGCCTGCCTCCCTCTGTGCTCCTGAGTTTCTCCTATCCATGAACCACTGGGCGGGGACAGACTGCGACATGAGGAAGACAGCCCCTACCCTCCAGCAACACACCGGTGGGTGCACAGAGACAAACCGTGAGGAGTCGCCTCCACAACACAGGGATAGGCAGCCTGTGCCTGAGTTCAAGGCACACGGCGACCCTGCGTGGCACGGAGAAAGGAGCCAGACGCGGCAGGTCGCTGACGGCCTACTGCACAGACGCCACAGCGGGGGCCAGTGCCCGTCACACGCAGGAGCGGCAAAGGGACCTGCACACAGGGTGGGGTGTGGGGAGGCAGGTGAGGGGGGCTGGGAGAGGGCCATGGCCCCCAGCCCGGGGAGGGGCCCAGCTGGGTGCTGGAGGCGGGCGGCGGGGAGGGACTGGATGGAGGCCAGTCACTAATCACGGGACTCCGGGGTGACAGCCCAGGCCTAGAGAACAAGGGGTTCACCCGAGAGAAAGCAGGAAGGAGACGCGCAAAGTGTACGAGGTGAGCTGGGGGCGTGTGGGCCTCCAGACAGGACACTTGCATCTTTCAGTGCCAGGAGGTAGGTAGCTCCTCCTGGTCAGGGGTCCCGGATAACAGGTCTTAGGGGAGTTCCCAGGGTCAGCACTGAGGGGCCCAGGACGTACCTCCCAGCTAAGGCAAACAGACCCCAGGGGACAGCATCCTCTGCTTGAGGCCAAGCCCCCTCCCGCCCAGACACGAGGGCGCAGGGTGCTCCAGGAGGCTGCAGAACAAAGACGCATCACCTGCATCCACTTCTCCCAGAGTGTGGTGGGCGTGGGGGGTGCTGGGGGCTGCCGGCCTTCACCCCCTCGCTACCGCCCAGGGCTGGAGACGAAGAGAAGGCAGGGCAGCTCTGTGGTTCTCCCCTGGGGGCGATCCTGTCGTGGGGTGACCCCAGGCTGGGCCTGAGCAGGCATGGCCACGGTGCTCAGAGAGACACTGGGACGGGCTGAGGTGGGACACGGGCTCCCAGCATCTTCCCCCCTCACGCTGCCGGCGCTGGTGGCCCAAGTTAAGGCCACCTGTGGCCCAGGGCCTGCCCCGACCAAGACAGACACCTGCCAGGTCGGCCAGCAGAGAGCCAGCAGTCACGGTGTCGGTGTCGGGACGACCGCAGGAACCCGCAGCACAGCCTATGTGGGGCAAGGAGGGTTCCCGCTGGCCCCATCTATGGATGGCGGGCAGGACCTGGAGCACAGCTCTCCAGAGGTCAGGCACAAGGCAGCCGCCTGAAGACAGGGACAAGAGGAGCCAGGCCTGGGCAGACAGTGTGGGCGGGACGCTGGTGCTGACAGTGAGCTGCACCCAGCCACAAGGGCCAAAGCGGCCAGGTGTGCACCCCGCTGTGTCCCAGGGTCACAGGGGCCAGGTGTGCATCCCGCTGTGTCCCAGGGTCACAGGGGCCAGGTGTGCACCCCGCTGTGTCCCAGGGTCACAGGGTCACAGGGGCCAGGTGTGCATCCCGCTGTGTCCCAGGGTCACAGGGGCCAGGTGTGCATCCCGCTGTGTCCCAGGGTCACAGGGGCCAGGTGTGTACCCCGCTGTGTCCCGGGGTCACAGGGGCCAGGTGTGCATCCCGCTGTGTCCCAGGGTCACAGGGGCCAGGTGTGCATCCGCTGTGTCCCAGGGTCACAGGGACCAGGTGTGCATCCGCTGTGTCCCAGGGTCACAGGGGCCCGGTGTGCATCCGCTGTGTCCCAGGGTCACAGGGGCCAGGTGTGCATCCGCTGTGTCCCAGGGTCACAGGGGCCAGGTGTGCACCCCGCTGTGTCCCAGGGGTCGCAGACGGGCACTCAGGCTGTTCTGGCAGAAGTTAGGACTGAACCAACCGGCTGGTCTGACACTGTCGGTATGTTCACAGCGAGAGTGTGCAGCGTTTTCTCAAACGAGCTCCAGGCTCAAGAGATGCTGCAAGATGCTGAGAGACCACTCCCCCCAGGCCCCCGGGCACCGGCTGAGATCAAGGACCACTCCCCCCAGCCCCCGGGCACCGGCTGAGATCAGGGCCCACTCCCCCCAGCCCCTGGGCACCGGCTAAGATCAGGGGCCCACTTCCCCCAGGCCCCCGGGCACCGGCTAAGATCAGGGGCCCACTTCCCCCAGGCCCCCGGGCACCGGCTGAGATCCAGGGCCCACTTCCCCCAGGCCCCCGGGCACTGGCTGAGATCCGGGGCCTACTTCCCCCAGGCCCCTGGGCACCGGCTGAGATCAGGGGCCCACTCGCCCAGGCCCCCGGGCACCGGCTGAGATCAGGGGCCCACTCCCTCCAGGCCCCCGGGCACCGGCTGAGATCAGGGGCCCACTCCCCCCAGGCCCCCGGGCACTGGCTGAGATCAGGGGCCCACTTCCCCCAGGCCCCCGAGCACCAGTTGAGATCCAGGGCCCACTCCCCCCAGGCCCACGGGCACTGGCTGAGATCCGGGGGCCCACTCCCCCCAGGCCCCCAGGCACTGGCTGAGATCCGGGGCCTACTTCCCCAGGCCCCCGGGCACTGGCTGAGATCGGGGCCTACTTCCCCAGGCCCCCAGGCACTGGCTGAGATCAGGGGCCTACTTCCCCAGGCCCCCGGGCACTGGCTGAGATCAGAGCCGTTATCAGAGGTAATGAAGTGTCCGTGACTCCCAGGACGGCAGACACGAGCGGCAGCTCCTGCCGATGCTTCCACCGCTCACTGCAGACCTTCCCTGTGTGGGGCCTTGGCAAGCCCCCGGGAAGCCCTGGAAGACTGGCGGGCAGCTGGGGAAAGGGCCATCCCACGACCAGGGCACAGGGAGGTGGGAGAAAGAACTGGAGAATGGGGCTGAGGTAGGGATGGGGGGCAGGCACCAGGCACCGCCGTGAGGGCCAGGATCCCCTGATGCCGGCTGAAAGGAGAGCTCCTCTCACCGTGCCAACGGGCCACGCTGGCCGGGAACAAAACCAGGATCGCGAACAGGATGGGCGCGAACACGTGCCAACAACAGCGTTTCTCAAAGAACCGTGCTTCTGCTTCTGAATTGTAGGGGCCGTTTTCACTTGGGCATCAAGCCACTCGTGGGACAAGCAGCTGCACTTCCTTTAATTATCTCAAGGGACTCTTGGGAAACAGCGACTTGCGCCCCCTGCACACAGAGTTTCATTTCTGTCCAACTTCTTTTCTAAGCCTAGACATCTCTAAAACCCACACTCACTGTAAGAAAGACACCCGCAGCTTGGCAGCTTCCTCCTAGTGCTAAGGAACAAGCTCGCCTATGGTCGCAGACAATTAAACAGATAGCAGAAAACGATGGCGCGAGGGTCGGGCCAGGGCGGTGAGGTAGTCCCTCTCTCACCCACTTCCTGTGCCCCTCGGAGGAGCCCTGGCCCCTTCCTTGTTCAACGGCTCCTGCACGGTAAAGTCTGCAGCGCACCCCTCTTGTGCCGGAGAAAGCAGAGAAAGCAGCCCCTCTGGCTTTGGATAAAACGCCTCTAACTCAGCCCCCAGGTGGGCTGGGGGCAGGCACCCCGGGTCACTCAGTTTTGCTGCGGGTCCTAGTCTCCATCTGAACAATGAGGAAAACAGCTCCCGGCCCTCCTGTCCAACCCTCAGGGCTGGGGAAGGAAGCAGCCAGGGACAGGGTGCAGGTGGGGTCTACAGAGGACAGAGCTGCAGAGACCGGAGAGCCACAAGGCTATGGCCCAAGCAGCAGCTGCCCAACACGGAGGGCAGCGCCCGGGGTGCAGGAAGCTCCGGGCCCTCAGCCAACACGGAGCTCGTGTGCAAGTCAGAGACACGGCAAGCAGACAGAGCTACCAGCTGTACCTATTCTAAAACCTGCTTCATTTGATGATGTGGAAAGTCGTGTTTCCTTAGATGGGGCTGGCCCAGGGGAAGACTGGAAGTGGAAGCAAGGGGAGTCTTAGGACGCACGGAAGAGTGGGTGGGGCTGGAGCCGGGGCGTGTGTGGGCGGTGGTGCCGTGGGAGACCCCCGTGGGAGACCCCCGTGGGAGGGGGCAAGCAGAAGCAGCAGACACAGCCACAGCCACAGAGGAACACCGAGCAGTCATTCCCCCTCCTCAGGTTTTTCTCCAGTGAGACAGGCAAGACCCCAGGGCCAGGGCCAGACCTAGCACCTAAGGAGGAACTGAGTCACACCCTCGGACGCCCCGAGGGCCCCGAGAGAGGGGTGATGGGGAAGCAGGTGGCACCCCAGGCAGCTTCCGCAGCAATCCTGTCTGAAGACACCTGGCACCCACCCAGAGGCTCCACTGCGAGTTCATGAGCATCTGTCTTTCTAGAACATTCTCCAGGACGTCAGCCCGGGCCCCAGGTTCACAGCAAGCAAGGACCAAGCCTGCCGTGAGCTAGCCTTGAAACCTGTTTTCACTGCACTTCCTGGAGTGGCCTGTTGTGCCTCCCAGGCCTCCCAGGCCCGAGCGAGCGCGAGCGCGAGCCCGAGCCCGAGCCCGAGCCCGAGCCCCCGAGCCCGAGCCCGAGCCCCCGAGCCCCTGAGCCCCCGACCTCACGGAAACTGTCCTTCCCTGTGGCTGCCTTACCTTCTAACGGCACCCTGCTTCTCCAAGGAAAAACATGGTTTTTGTTTGATGCCTACGCTGATTTATTCTTACTACTGGAGACTATTTTTTTTTTTCATAAATGCATTCAAATCTTACAAATCAAACCAATGGCCTGCTTAGTTAGAGATCACCAGTATTACACCCGCATTAATACCTTGCCAAAACTGCCACACAAGCATTACTGGAGAGTTACTGTCTTCACAGTGTCTGCTTATTCTGTAGTCAAGTTAGCACCGTAACCGTCTCTACGTCAGGGCTTAGCAATCTTCCAAGACAGAGGGAATCGTGTAGGACCTTGGCAGTGGTCAAAGACCTTCCGGGCAATCTGCCAAGGCTGGGCAAACACTTCCTGCCACGCTGTGTGCTCACTCATTTCTAAGTTTTATCTTCCGCCTCCTTTGCAGCCCAGGGAGCAGGGAGATAAATCAGAGGCTGGAATGAGAGGGAAACCCTGGGGACAAGTCCTACACACCCCGGGAGCCGACCACAAAGATCCCGGGTCCGGAAGAACAAACTGGTCATTGTGTTTGGCAAAAAGAAACCACCTGTGCCTAGGGTGGGGGCTGGACTCAGCTCCCAGACGATCCAGACAGTTCATGGTGCTTTTTAAATTTAAGGAATGCATTTTGATTTCTTCAGCATACTGTCTAACCTTCTGACCTTAGGAGGATTTGTGCAAGTGTCAACTCTTGAGGGAAGACCTCCGACCCTCAGGTAGAACCCCTGCCACAGAAGGGATGCGTTTGTCAGTGGGCTGACTGGCGACACCAGGAAATGACTGCGACCCAGCTCACCGGGCACCACTGCTCTCAGCACACCTGCAGGGGGCTCTAGCTCACCTGGAAAGCCAAGCCCAGTGACCCAGTTAGCAACAAGCCCTTCTCTTTTCCTTTCAAAGAAGCGTAAATAAGGCAGGGACGTACCGTCGGTCTGCGATTTACTGAGGAATATTGTGCTGGCCCGAGGATGGTCTGAAGGGTTGAATTCCATGTTCAAATCTTTAAAGAGAGAGAAAGAAACGACATGAATACCGTTTGATAACACGACTGATCTCAGCCCCTCCAGCCTGCAGCTGCTTCCACACTGAAGGCCCCGGGAGCAGACAGCTGCTGTGCGGATGGATTCTCTTGGTTTAACTGGGGGCACTGGCTTGAAATCTGAAAACGCCGCACCCGAAACCCACACATCTGGCTGGAGAGCCATGCACCCGGAACGTCTGTCACAGCGTGCTCTGCACAAAGCGACAGGGCAGCGCCATCACCGGCCACAGGGGGGCGCTGTGTGACGCCTCCGGACTCCAAGGACGCAGGCGGTGTTTCCTTAGACAGGGGATCATCTCCACAACCAGCACCCTCGTCACAAACCAGCACCCTGGTCACAAACCAGCACCCTCATCTCCACTGAACCGCGGGGCTCATGTTCTGACGACGCAAGACTGACCTTTAAGCAAAGCCTGAAAAACGGCTGTTAGAGGCCTCATCTGGTCCATGGATGTGTTTTGTTTGATCCACATTCTTTTAAAAGCCAACAGACAAGGTCTCTCCCTCCCTCTCTCTCTCCTCCTCCCTCTCTCCCTCCCTCTCCCTCTCTCTCACACACACACACGCACACACGCACACACACATCACTATTTCCCAGCTTGAGAAATCAGCAGATCATCTGGCAACACAGCCCCTTCGAGCGGACACAGGCCCCAGGTTCCCCTCCCCCCAGCCCTCTTGGCCAGGAGAGACAGAGAGAAAGGTCTTCCATCTGATGGGTCACTCCCCAAATGGCCGCAACAGCCAGAGCTGGGCTCATCCGAAGCCAGGAGCCAGAAGCTTCTTCTGTGTCCCCCAAATGGGTGCAGAGGTCCAAAGACTCGGGTAATCTTCCACTGCTCTCCCAGGTAGAGACCTGAACCAGAAGAGGAGCAGCGGGGACAGGACTAGGGCCCAAATGAGAACTGAGAGTCACAGGTGCAGGCTTAGCCTACTACACCACAGTGCTGGCCCCTGCTTAGTAATTTATTTGAAAGGCAGAGTTGCAGAGAGAGAGGAAGGGAGAGAGAGAGAGAAGAGAGAGAGCAAGAGATTTTCCCTCCACTGCTTCTCTCCCCAAATGGCCTCAACAGCCAGGGCTGGGCCAGGCTAAAGCCAGGAGCCAGGAGCTTCATCTGGTCTCCCACTTGAGTGCAGCTTGGCCATCCTCCACTGCTTTCCCAGGCACATGAGCAGGGAGCTGCCTAGGAAGTGGAGCAGCCGGGACTCAAACCAGTGCCCATGTGGGATGCCGTTGCTGCAGAAGGCAACGTAACTCTCTGTGCCACAACACCGGTCCCCTGTGCAAAAACATTAACATTTTAAAAACCTTACAAGTGTTTAAAAATTGAGAGTGTGTATAGAATTACTTGCAGGCTGAGTGTGTAAGCTGTGTATGAAACATAACCAGATTTCCTGTTAGGGCTTGGCCCCACCCCCAAGGCATCTCAGGTGTATGCAACTATGCCACATAGAGTCCCCGCCCAGGGGACACGGGATTCTCAATTTTGTATCTAGGCGACGAAATGCTACCCTACCATTACAAACCATGTGAGACCACAGCCACCGCCATGGACACAGACGCGTGTCCATCTTCAGGTGAGGAGGGCGGTGTGGTCAGCATTTTGAGGGAAACACAGACAGGCACAGAAAACAGAAAAGCTGCACGGATATGCACGGATATGTGGTCGTCTTGTAGCACAACACAGTGAGCTGGTTTTTGCATTTCTGTGTTTTCTCAGTCGAGTGCCCTTCCGTGGGTTTGCTTTTTCAACTCCCATCATTTACAGATCCCTCTCTAGGACACAACCTGTGCAGGCCGATTTGGCCGTAACTGCTCTCCCTGCCACAGATGCTCCCAGGATGCCCGAGGCCCTCGTGCCGCGGCTGCAGGCCTCCCCCACCCCCACCAATCACCAAGGTGCGCCTGGTCCCAGGCAGGGCCCCGCTGTACCACTCATACTCAGGTCGTGGGAACCGTGGGCCAGGAGCCCTCGCGCGCTGCCAGCAGCCAGCATCTGTCTCCCCCTCCTTCTGCTCTCAGCAGGCCCAGAGGGCAAGGGTGGGGCACCTGCTTGGTGTCCCGTGGACAAGCCAGGCAGCAGGCACGCCTCCCACTCCTCCCTGCGGAAGGTGCACGCTAAGTGCAGAGGGAAGGCATCCCAGCTCTGACCAGTGCTCAGCGTGTCCCAGGCAGCCTCCGGACGGGTGATGGGCAGGCGTGCAAATCCCACAGCGTTCAAGGAAGACTTCAAGACCACGCCCTTCCACCACACCCATCGATGAGGGCAGTGAGGCAACACAGGGCAAGTGTCCAGCTGGCGGATGACAGACCCGGGACAGAACTCCAGGCTCTGGCTGGGATTCCTGGGTCCAGAGCTTCTCCCGCTATCCCTACCGGGCCAGCCACCACCTCAGGACTGGAACGGACTGAACACAGGCCCTCCACGCTGGGTCTTCCCTGACACCAACACCACTGAATAAACCAGCCGAACGCCAGGGAACGCCAGGGGCCGGGGGTGCGGCAGCGTTGTCACTGCTGTGTCAAAGGAACACAGCGGACTGGTGACACCACCACCACCGGCGGCTGTGATGGCACCCTGAGCGCTGGCCGCAGCAGGCGAGTCCCGTTACTGCTGAACATCGACAGGGCGGGGGCGCGTGAACAAGACACACAGCAGGGAAAGAGCCCACGGCTGCCAGTTGGGGATGAGTGGGGTGAGGCGGGGCAGACGCCTAGGCTGCCGGGGGCAGCTGTACTGCTCCAGCCAAGCGCCCTGGGAGAACCCAGGAGCTGGGAAGTCAGGCCAGGAAGGGTTTCTGAGACAGAGGCGTCAGAACACCAAAGCCACGACGGTTTAAGATGTTTAAAAGGAGCTAGTGGGGGCCGGCGCCGCGGCTCACTAGGCTAATCCTCCGCCTTGCGGTGCCGGCACACCGGGTTCTAGTCCCGGTCGGGGCGCCGGATTCTGTCCCGATTGCCCCTCTTCCAGGCCAGCTCTCTGCTGTGGCCCGGGAGTGCAGTGGAGGATGGCCCAAGTGCTTGGGCCCTGCACCCCATGGGAGACCAGGAGGAAGCACCTGGCTCCTGCCATCGGATCAGCGTGGTGCGCCGGCTGCAGCATGCCAGCCGCGGCGGCCATTGGAGGGTGAACCAATGGCAAAGGAAGACCTTTCTCTCTGTCTCTCTCTCTCTCTCTCACTATCCACTCTGTCAAAAAAAAAAAAAAAAAAAAAGGAGCGAGTGGGGCCGGGGAGCCGCAGAGTGGGAAGTGGCCACACAGGATTCGTGAGAATCCCCACTTCACGGCCAGGGCCCTGGGACACCGGCGTAGTGACACGGCCGCACACACTAACAAAGACGGCTCTGGGCGCACACCGGGGTGGGGGGGGGGAATGAACCCAAGGAGGCCGGGACTGGAAGGCAGGCTGTCGGGGGCTGTGGTCGCAGGCCGGGTGGGAAGGAACCGATCAGTGGGCGGTGCATCCGGGGAGTGGGTGCACCGAGATGACGGTGCCGATGACAGGCACGGCCAGCACGTGGCAGGCTGAGAAGAGGCCGGGCAAACCCTTGCCAGGCTGGGCCCTCCTGTGGGAACAGGAACACCGGGTTCTCAAAGCTGGGCCAAAGGCCTCACCTGGCTCATCTCCCCCACGCCCCGGGACGTGCTCCTGCAGCCTCCACACAACACCTGCTCCCATGCCACACTAGCGGTGACCCAGCCAGGGCAGCACTTCCCGGGGGCACCTAAGCCCCAAAGCCAGCCGGTCCCAGCCGCCCTGGAGCAGGAAGAAGCCTGCCTTTCGACTGCCCTCCTTCTGGGAGCCCGTCCTCGTTGTGTGCTTACATCCGGGTCTTAGCGAAGGAGCTTTTTCGTGTTTTTTTTTTTTTTTTTTTCTCTCCCAGCTAAGGATGTGATGCCAGACGCAATCATCAGACTTTTTTTTTTCCAAACCATTTTAAATCTTTTCTACAGTCCTGCTTGAAACGTGCCCTCCGAGGTGCCCCCACGGTGAGCTCCTGACCCTTCCTCCCCTTCCTAGCTGGGCGCTGCCAGGGTTTTGTTCCGGATCACTCACTCACCCACAGCCACGCTCTGGGTCCAACCCCGACACTCCTGACGCTGCTGTCTCTGTGTGCGGCAGGCAGAGCCCGCTTCCCACCGGGAGCACGGCCACGTTCTCACGCCCAGCCTCTCGAACACAAAGTTCCAGCAGGACCGCCCCAGGAAAAGACGTCCCTTAAAGCCCCAAAGATCAGGCCGACGACGGCGGTGCCAGCGGCAAGTCCTCACTTCCAACATCAGAGATCTCCAGCCGATCGACAGCTTTGGCTTCCACAGTGTCTCTGCAGACTGGCTTTCCTGCGTGTTTTCCCGAAACTCATCTCACCCAGGCAGGGTGCAGCTAAGTACGCGGGGACTCTGGAGACGCCTGTCACTGCTGCCTCCCCACCCCCGCGCCGTGACCCGGGAGGGGGCCTCACAGGCTGGTTCTGGCTGGCCGCTCTCTCAATCCATCCTCATGCCCTCTGGCCTGAAAAGGCCCCTCCCCCACACCTGGAGAACCTGCATCGGGAAGCACAGCTGGCAATAAAGGGCCCTACAGGACGGTGCCTGGCCCTCTGCCTTCTGAGTTAGTCTGTGCAGTTAACACGCAGAACAGAGGCCTGCACTGGGGCGCAGTGGGTACAGCAGCCCCCTGCCATGCCAGCATCCAATACAGGCACTGGTTCAAGTCCCCGCTGTTCCACTTCGATCCAGTTCCCTGCTAATGGCCTGAGAAAAGCAGCAGAGGCTAACCCAAGTGTCTGGACCCCTGCCACCCACATGGGAGGTGACCCAGCCGAAGCGCCTGGCTTCAGCCCGGCCCCTGCAGCCTTGGGGAGCACACCAGCGATGTGTGTCTTTCTGACCTTCAAAATAAAAAAATAAATCTTTAAAAAAATATACGCAAGATTAAAAGTCATCCTGGGTCCTCACAGTCCGATTCCCCCTGGTCTTCTGGTTTCCAGGGATTCTCACCAAACCCCTCCACATCCATGGAGACCCCTTCCGATTACAGAGGTGGGGTAGAGGCGAAGGGGCGGGGCCGCCAGCTCTCCCCCTCTCCTGCCTCCCTGCCTCCCAGAGAGTCCCACGGGAGCAGACGCGGCTCTTCACCCTCCTCCGGGTAAACCTCATTGAGCTGCTACTTCCTGTGCTGACCACAATCTGAACTTGTCCTTCCCAGAGTGACCGCTCCGTCTCCCGGGCCTGGCCCACTCGGCCCCCCTACCCCGTGTCTCCCCACACACGTGTCTCTGGGCACACGCACCTGCACACATGCCTCTGCGCGTACGCAGTTTGCAGTCTGTGCCTGTACGCAGGCAAATCTGTGTACATGGTCTGCACACACGTCTCCAGGCACAAAGATGTCACTTAACCAGGAAACAGCCCATTGTCCAAATGTCTGGTAATAAGGGACTAAGTAATTAGACGGCAAATTTACTCCATGGAAAATGATTCAGCTGTCAATCACTTTTCTGAGCAGTTAACGCATTTGTAATTGGAGCCACAGTCCTGCTGGTCGCGCTCAGTACAAGGGAGGAGAGCACATTTCACGTGCAGTGCCCCTCACACGAATATGTAACACAGGTTCCGAGGGCGTGGGTTTGATTGTTTTTGTGGTGGTGGTTTTATCCTCTTGATTTTTTAAAAAGATTCACCTATCTATTTGAAAGGCAGAGTTACAGAGAGGCAGAGGCAGACAGAGAGAGAGGTCTTCCATCCACTGGTTCACTCCCCAGATGGCCGCAATGACTAGAGCTGGGCCTATCCGAAGCCAGGAGCCAGGAGCTTCTTCTGGGTCACCCATGCTAGTGCAGGGGCCCAGGCACTTGGGCCATCTTCCGCTGTTTTCCCAGGCCAAAGCAGGGAGCTGGGTGGGAAGTGGAGCAGCTGGGACTTGAACCGGCGCTCACAGGGGATGCCAGCTACAGTGTCGGCCCCAGGTGGTTTTATCTTAAACAAATCCAGCGTTTAAGCATACGAAAAATGCCACACATAAATGTGCACAGTGGCTCTCTGTGGTATCAGGCAAACACGGGAGCGCCTTTCCTTTTCTCTACTTTCCAATTTTTCCTAACAGACGTATTTCACACTCAAAATGAGAGAACGATGTAGCCGCCTTTCCTGTTTGAGCGCTAGAACGCCAACACCGCGGATTTCTACGTGTTTGTGTTAAATTTCCAGCCCCACAGAAAAGAAATGGATTCTGAGGTGGGGGCACCTCGGCAGCCCCCCGGGGGAAGGAAGAGGCCGGATGGAAAGGAAGACAAACATTCACGTGACTAACACCAGTTACCACTCACCTACCTCTGAACAGCAGCATTTCAAAGACCCGCAGGGTTGTGCTTGATTTAAGAGGTCAAACTCAGGATCACTGATCTGATAAGAACTACGGCATCTCAATTTTATTTCTCCTTCCTGTAGCTTTGATGATTTGAAAATGCACGCCCAGGGGCTGGCATTGTGGCACAGCAGTGAAGCCACTGCCTGAGACACCGGCACCCATCTGGTCACCGGCTCCATTTCCCATCCGGCTCCCAGCTAAGCCTGGGAAAAGCAGCAGAAGATGGCCCAAGGGCTTGGGCCCTGCACCCACATGGGAGACCATGATGACGCTCCTGGCTGGACTGGCCCAGCACTGGCCATTTGCAGCCATCTGAAGAATGAACCAGAGGATGGACGATTTCTCTCTCTCTTTCTCTCTCTGCAATTTCCACTTTCAAAAAAAATGAACGACATTTAAAAAAAAAAAAACGCATTCATAAGACCAACAGTCCCAGTTACTGAACCAGCTAATAACTGCAGAAATCGCTGCACCCACTTGGGCCCACACGTGGGGAGGCCATGCAAACACTGCCACGGTGGCCCTCCCACCGCCACGGCCAGCACCTGCCTCCCCAACAGCAACGTCACAGGGGCCAGTGTCACAGGGGCTGCCCTCCCCCCCACTGGCCCGCTGCACACATTCACCCATGGAGGCATAAGAAGAAAATCATTCAAGGACAAAATGTTAATCTGATCTTGGCTCACGTCAATTTGAATCACTAAGGAACAACAAGGAAAGAATGTCTTATTAACCACCTCCCTCCCCTCCAGAGTTGACATCAAAGTCTCAGTGACAGAGGTCACTGCCACCCTGGTCTCCGTGGGACAGAAGCAGGCGCTGCAGAGGGCAGCTTCTCCCTGCCAGGCTGGTCCCTGGGGTCAGGCTGCAGTGTGGGGCGTGAAAGCAAGAGCCCCAGCTTGCCCCAGCTACAGGCCCAGCTCCGGGCTGAGTGGGGACCATGAGTCTCCTGAAACCGGCCCACCACTGTTGAGTGCCACGGGAGGGCCTGCGAAAGAGGCAGCGACCAAAGCTTGCTTGGAAAAGTACTCTGGTTTCCTGTTGGGCACGGCCTCTTCCTATCAAACACGTCTGTTCGTCCCTGATTTCAGGTCACGTTAGGAAGAAATGGAAAGTTACTGCTTGCTCAGGCCTGAAGCACTGGTGACATTTACACCTTCCCAAGTGCACGCACGAGCGAGCTCCGGGTCCAGCAGCCACCGCAGCTGGCCCCGGGCAGCCGCTCAGCCGTGATGTGCAGCTCCACCTCTCCTCCTGCAGCCTCGACCTCACCTCTGCCTGAGGGAGGGGAAGGCAGACACACGTGCTGATCCCGGGGCCAGCGGCCTCAGACGTCTCCACTCTGCACGCTCCCTTCCAAGAAGCCAAACCTTTCTTTGAGTTACACGTGGCACATGCATGCCCTGCCCAGGGCCAGCCTCCCCACCACACAGATCCCTGTCCCGGTCACGTGCGTCACACCCAGGATCCCTCATCAGCTCGGACCCAGCCTCCCTCCCCCCCCCCCCCCCCCCCCGTCACACCCGGCCCGGCGCAGTGGTGCTGGGCTCCTCTCTCCAGTCCTCTCTGGGGCCCTGCCTGAGCCGGCGCTCACTCCACTGCTCCTCGGTTACCACGAGGTCCACACCTCTTCCTCCTCTTCCTGCAAGGAAGAGTACAAAGTAAACACACACACACCGTCCACCCAGCTCACCTGCTTGGTGACCTGAGCCGCAGGACTCCAGCCACCCTCGTGTGCCAGGACTCCCACAGTACCCCCCTCTGACCACTAACACATAAATCAACGTCAGCGTGCCCAGGGCCTGCTCCTCTGGTCCATCCCAGCTCACCAAACGGCAACCCCGCCCCTCAAGCCTGGACGCATGGGCCATGTCTGCCACGGCCACGCACTGACCCACAGCAGACCCCATCAGAGCATATCCACTCGCCCCCGGACCACCTGCCACTGCCTCCAGCTGGATCAGGCTTCTGCGGCTTCCTCTCTCTCCCGCGAGGTCCACGAGGCCAGGGGACTCTGGTCAAGCTACACCAACAGCCCTGGTCCCCCCTGCAGAGTGCAGCGTGCTCACGGCGGCCCCCGGCAGCACACGCTCCACCCCGCTGCCCCTCAGACACCACCACAGGTGGCCCTGGCAGGGGACTCCCTGGCTGCCCTTCAAACCCAGGGTACACCCCGCTGTGCTGCAAAGACACCCACCTTCCCTGCTCACAACCTCGCTCTACACAGGCATGGCCAGGCCCAGCACACGGTGGCTACACGTCCATGCAAGGACTCTGCTGACACAGGGAGAACACAGCACCCAAGTCGCCCAGCCATCGAGTGACAGAGTCCGCGTTCCGGCTCCGGGGGCTCAGCTGCACAGCTGCCGCTGCACCCACCCATGCCCCTCTGCGGCCCTGGGGACGTCTCAGGCCTTCTCTGAGGCGGGCACCTGGCCTGCCTAGTTCAGGGTCATGCCAGAGGGAATGCCGTCTCGCACAGAGCAGGAGGAGGAGAGAACAATTCGGTCTCGCTGAGCCACTCCCCCGGTCTGCCTCGGCACGGAAGGAAGCCACCGGGCCATCCCTGCTGTCTGCACGCTGCTCTGAGTGGCTCAGAGAAGGGAAGGGATGACAAAGCACACTGAGCCGCACGCTCACCAGGGCTACAGATGCAGTCACTTCTACGCGTCTTTTCTGCAATTGTCTCCACACACGATGGCAACGAGCACGTGCCCGCAGGCTCATTCACCAAAACCTCGCTAGGTCCACCCGAACTCCTTCCTGCACACATGCTCCACCCTCGCAGCCTCCACCCCTGCTCCAGCTGTCAGGGACCTGGCACCTCCTCTCCCCCCAGCACCCCACCTCCTCTCCCCCCAGCACCCCACCTCCTCTCCCCCCCGCACCCCCACCTCCTCTCCCCCCAGCACCCCCACCTCCTCTCCCCCCAGCACCCCACCTCCTCTCCCCCCCAGCACCCCACCTCCTCTCCCCCCAGCACCCCACCTCCTCTCCCCCCAGCACCCCACCTCCTCTCCCCCCAGCACCCCACCTCCTCTTCCCCCCCCACCTCCTCTCCCCCCCGGCACCCCCACCTCCTCTCCCCTCCAGCACCCCCACCTCCTCTCCCCCCAGCACCCCACCTCCTCTCCCCCCACCAGCACCCTCGAAGCCTGGCTTCTGTCCCCGCTCCCAGCACCCCCGAAGCCAAGCTTCTGTCCCCGCTCCCAGCACCCCCAAAGCCTGGCTTCTGCCCCTGCCCCTGTCCGCAGCCTTCCTCATCAAGGTCTCCCGGGACAGCCTGGGCCACTGGTTCGGTTCTGATGGTGTCCCTGTCCTTTCTGCTGGGGGTGTGGACTCAGCTCTTGATCCTGCGGCTTGGCTCCCGGCACCTGAGATGCGCACATTGCCTGCTCCCATCAACTCCTGGTATGGAAAACCCTACAAACCCGCTCCCGCTCCCGGCACAAAGCTCCCTCACGGCTCCTCCCCATCCACCACCCCCAGGTCTTCACTGCCTGACCCCTCCTGACCTCACTACGCACTTCCCTCCCACAGTCGGCCCTGCGTCCTTGTGATGGCTCAGCTCCGACCCTTCCACTTGCACAGTGTAAAGAGGACGCACGTTCGGTAGGAGCCGTGCTTTGAATTCTGGCAGTCTCCTGGCGAGCTGTGGGTGGTCCCGTGCTCTCACGGCCGGGCGGCAGCGGTGGCCCCGCGGTCACAGGGGAAAACGCCCACTCTCCACGGGCACCACACGGCCAGGCACTCCGTGAGTTAGGCGACATCGGCATCGGAGCATAAAACGGGCTTTGTGTTGGACGACTCTGCCCGACTGCAGGCTAACGTGCGTGCTCGGAGCACAGGTGAGCAGGCTGCTGGGCGAGGAGGGGCCGGGTGTGTGCCCTGCGCTTCTCCCTTCGGTGCGGGCACCTGGGCGTGCACACCGTGGAGGGACGGGCATTGTGCCACCTCTCCAGGCGGCTTCTCCCACCTCATTACCGATGTCATCAGTCACTCCCCCGCCGCACCCCGCGCCTGCTGCCTGGCTGGTGACTAAAACACTGCGAACTCCTTTGATGTCCTTTTAAGGACTCGCACTGCTACTGGGAAGTCCATCTGCCTTAGAGCCCTCCCACCCTACAGGCCCTTGTGTGTCTGCACCACATCTTCCCCTCTCCACCAGCAGGTGGTCCAGACTCTGCACAAAGGACCATGCCTAAGTACTGGGGGGGGGGGGTCTCCACGGCAACAGCTCCACCCCACAGGATGGGACACAAGGCGCACCTGCACTGATGAAGACGGGCATCGGGGCAGCCTGCCCTGCTCTGGCGGCACTGCCAGCTCACGGAAGCGCTCACGCCGTCACTCGGGCACCCTGGCGGGGTGCTCCTTCCCTCCTGTTTCCTCTGCACTGACCTCCAGGGTTCACTGAACGGAAGATGCAAGAGACGCCAGCCTTGAGCCCTCCCCTCCATGGCACCGGCCACAGTGCCATCAACACGTCCCACTGAGCGACACGTCCACCCCGTGAGAACCCGGTGCGTGCCCGTCGGCCTACGCTTTGCAGCCACTGTCCTAGTAACGATCCCAGCCTCTCTACAAACTCGTTTCACCCGTGTGCCTACAACTCTCCGTGGAAACCGCCCTCATGCAGTACCCTCCAACACTGGGTCTCCTCTCGGTCACGGTCATCCCGCATCACCAGGGCAGGTTTCCTTTCCAGAGAAAGGAATTTTTATTTTACAAGCAGAGAAGGGCGAACGAGCTTCACTCACTGAAATGACCTCTAAGACCAGGGTTAGCCGTTGTCAAGTTTATGGCGATGACCCGCTACTCTCTGCACGCACAAAGCCCGACTCCAGGGGCAGCACTTCCGCAGCCCCCGGGACACCAGCACCCCACCACAGGGCCTGAGCTGGAGCCCAGCCCCCTGCCAGTGTGCACCCTGGGAGGCGGAGGGGCTGGCTCAAGTGATTAGGCTTCTGCCGCCCACGTGGGAGGCCTTGATTTGTCCTGGCTCCTAGCCCCTGCCTGGCCCGGCCCTGGCTGTTGTAGGCATTTATGGAGTCAGCCAGTGAATGGGAGAGCTCTCTTCTTTCTTGTTCTCTCAGTCTCTCTGCCTTTCCAATAAACAAAATTTTAAAAGCCCCATCTCTAAGCTGAAGTCATTAAGCAAACAAGAGGCACACACAGCGTGGACGCCCAGAAGACGCGGTACCACGCTCTGCAGCCAGAGTGAGCATCTGGGAGCGCTGTGCCTGCCTGGCCACTGTTCCTCCCACAGTGAGAGCAGTCTCCGCCAAGACTGCTCCTGCTCCTTCGCTGCCCGGAGTCTGAAAGCCGACTTGTTCTCCGCTCACAATGGCCCCATTCTGCAGCACGGTCAACAAGGCTGGATGGAGGAGGAAGGGGCCCAGACACCTGCCAGTGCGGCAGCATCTGCTCCACCCACAAGCCACATCGGCCTCCCCCTGGTTCCTCAAGGGGCGCAGCGAGGGGCCTTGGCAGGGAAGGGCCTCCAGCAATGCCGATGGGCTGCTGAAATGGCAGGCGGCACACCCCGGGCAGCAGGCGGCAACAGGGTCTCACAGCGCCTCAATCCCAGAGCTGCAACAGGAGTGGGACAGCCAGCCTTTTCTTTCTTTCTTTTCTTTTTTTTTTTTTTTTTTTTTTTGGACAGGCAGAGTTAGTGGAGAGAGAGACAGAGAGAAAGGCCTTCCTTCTGTTGGTTCACCCCCCAGATGGCCACTGCAGCCGGCGCACTGCGCTGATCCGATGGCAGGAGCCAGGTGCTTCTCCTGGTCTCCCATGGGGTGCAGGGCCCAAGCACTTGGGCCATCCTCCACTGCACTCCCTGGCCACAGCAGAGAGCTGGACTGGAAGAGGGGCAACCGGGACAGAATCCGGCGCCCCGACCGGGACTAGAGCCCGGTGTGCCGGCGCCGCAAGGCGGAGGATTAGCCTAGTGAGCCACGGCGCCGGCCCCAGAGCAAAGTTCTACAAGTTGAAAACAGCAAGTTTAAAAGCTGAGAAGAAGGCTACACGGAGCAGGAGGTTTCGCCCAGCGGCTCAGACGCCCACACCACGTCAGTGGGCCGGGGTTCAAGTCCCAGCTCTGGTTCCTGACTCCGCTCCCTGCCAGTGTAGACCGTGGCAGGCAGCAGTGACGGGCAAGCCGCTGGGCTGCTGCCGCCCACCTGGAGGCCTGGGCTGAGGCCCAGCTCGCTCACCAGGTGCCCGCCGCGGGCATCTGAGAGGTGAGCCAGCAGACGGGCGCACTGTCCTCTCAAATCCAAAGAGAAAAAATAACTCATTGTGCGGGCGTCTGGCACGGCAGGTAAACCACCACCCGGGGATGCCCACACTCCATCCCAACCGGGCTCAATCCCAGTTCCACTGTCCACGGCGGCTTCCTGCTCCTGCGGACCGGGAGGGGCGGCACTGACGGCTCAAGTGCGTGGTCCATCCCATCCCCAGGGAGAGCTCAGCTCTGCCCTTCAGCCTGGCCCAATCCTGGCTGCTGCAAGTGTCCAGCGAGCGAACCAGCAGATGCGAAATCTCTCTGTGTCTGCGTGTGTCTCTCTAGGGCTCCAAATACTTTTTAAAAACCAGAGCACAAGCGAAAAGAATGTTTTGAGTCTAATGATTTTCCAGTGGGGAGGGGTGATGAAGGAAACCCTCCCTCTCTTGGCTTACAGGGTATCCTCAGGGAAGCTGACTTCACACCCATGAGCCACCAGGATTCTCCCACAGCAGGTGAGCCCAGTGCTGTTATGTCACATGGTGGTGGCTCATGAGCCCTGTTAGAAACACTTGTGATGTCCCCACACCCCAGGGACACGCAGGTCAGAGGGGAAGGCCCGATGTCCCCACACCCCAGGGACACGCAGGTCAGAGGGGAAGGCCCGACGTCCCCACACCCCAGGGACACGCAGGTCAGAGGGGAAGGCCCGACGTCCCCACGCCCCAGGGACACGCAGGTCAGAGGGGAAGGCCCGACGTCCCCACGCCCCAGGGACACTCAGGTCAGAGGGGAAGGCCCGACGTCCCCACGCCCCAGGGACACGCAGGTCAGAGGGGAAGGCCCGACGTCCCCACACCCCAGGGACACGCAGGTCAGAGGGGAAGGCCCGACGTCCCCACACCCCAGGGACACGCAGGTCAGAGGGGAAGGCCCGACGTCCCCACACCCCAGGGACACGCAGGTCAGAGGGGAAGGCCCGACGTCCCCACGCCCCAGGGACACGCAGGTCAGAGGGGAAGGCCCGACGTCCCCACCCCCCAGGGACACGCAGGTCAGAGGGGAAGGCCCGACGTCCCCACGCCCCAGGGACATTCAGAGGGGAAGGCCCGATGTCCCCACGCCCCAGGGACACTCAGAGGGGAAGGCTCGATGTCCCCACGCCCCAGGGACACTCAGAGGGGAAGGCCCGACGTCCCCACACCCCAGGGACACGCAGGTCAGAGGGGAAGGCCCGACGTCCCCACGCCGCCCCAGGGACACTCAGGTCAGAGGGGAAGGCCCGACGTCCCCACACCCCAGGGACACGCAGGTCAGAGGGGAAGGCCCGACGTCCCCACGCCCCAGGGACACGCAGGTCAGAGGGGAAGGCCCGACGTCCCCACACCCCAGGGACACGCAGGTCAGAGGGGAAGGCCCGACGTCCCCACGCCCCAGGGACATTCAGAGGGGAAGGCCCGACGTCCCCACGCCCCAGGGACACTCAGAGGGGAAGGCTCGATGTCCCCACGCCCCAGGGACACTCAGAGGGGAAGGCCCGACGTCCCCACACCCCAGGGACACGCAGGTCAGAGGGGAAGGCCCGACGTCCCCACGCCGCCCCAGGGACACTCAGGTCAGAGGGGAAGGCCCGACGTCCCCACACCCCAGGGACACGCAGGTCAGAGGGGAAGGCCCGACGTCCCCACACCCAGGGACACGCAGGTCAGAGGGGAAGGCCCCGACAGGACAAGCACATGGACACGGGCAGCCAGGGCACGTGGTCTCCCGGGAAGGCCGTTCTGCCTGACCACCAGCTCCTCCGCTGAGAGATTAATCATTCTCTGGGGTTACCTTCCTGCTCCAAGGACGCAGTGCAAACAAGAAGCCGCAGGAGGTAACAGAAAACGTGCCAAGGCCCCTGTCCGGTCTCGCACTGTGTGATGAGTAGACTGGGTTTGTCTTCATATCCAATACTGGATTTTTCTGAGGGAGAATTGAGAAGCTGCTTTTTGGACAACATTTTCATCTCTAAACTTAAGCAAAATTAAATTTACAAAACCAACATGTTGTTTTCCTGATTTCCACTTTGTTCTGTGTCATTCCGTATCAGCCTGGGCTTGAGCCCCTACCCCTCCACTTCTGGTCAGCTCCCTGCTCACACGCACCCCGGGGGGCAGTGATGCACAGTGCTCGGGTCCCTGCACCCACTAGGAGACCCGGATGGAGCTCCTGACCCCTGACCCCGGCTCCCTGCTCACACGCACCCCGGGGGGCAGTGATGCACAGTGCTCGGGTCCCTGCACCCACTAGGAGACCCGGATGGAGCTCCTCACCCCTGACCCCTGCTCCCTGCTCACACGCACCCCGGGGGGCAGTGATGCACAGTGCTCGGGTCCCTGCACCCACTAGGAGACCCGGATGGAGCTCCTCACCCCTGACCCCGGCTCCCTGCTCACGCGCACCCCGGGGGGTAGTGATGCACAGTGCTCGGGTCCCTGCACCCACTAGGAGACCCGGATGGAGCTCCTGACCCCTGACCCCGGCTCCCTGCTCACACGCACCCCGGGGGGCAGTGATGCACAGTGCTCGGGTCCCTGCACCCACTAGGAGACCCGGATGGAGCTCCTCACCCCTGACCCCGGCTCCCTGCTCACGCGCACCCCGGGGGGCAGGGATGCACAGTGCTCGGGTCCCTGCACCCACTAGGAGACCCGGATGGAGCTCCTGACCCCTGCTCCCTGCTCATGTGCACCCCGGGGGGCAGTGATGCACAGTGCTCGGGTCCCTGCACCCACACAGGAGACCTGGATGGAACTCCTGACCCCTGACCCCGACCCCTGCTCCCTGCTCACGCGCACCCCGGGGGGCAGTGATGCACAGTGCTCGGGTCCCTGCACCCACTAGGAGACCCGGATGGAGCTCCTGACCCCTGACCCCGGCTCCCTGCTCACACGCACCCCGGGGGGCAGTGATGCACAGTGCTCGGGTCCCTGCACCCACACAGGAGACCCGGATGGAGCTCCTCACCCCTGACCCCGACCCCGGCTCCCTGCTCACGCGTTCCCCCGGGGGGCAGTGATGCACAGTGCTCGGGTCCCTGCACCTACACAGGAGACCCGGATGGAGCTCCTGACCCCTGACCCCGGCTCCCTGCTCACGCGCACCCCAGGGGGCAGTGATGCACAGTGCTCGGGTCCCTGCACCCACTAGGAGACCCGGATGGAGCTCCTCACCCCTGACCCCGGCTCCCTGCTCATGTGCACCCCGGGGGGCAGTGATGCACAGTGCTCGGGTCCCTGCACCCACTAGGAGACCCGGATGGAGCTCCTCACCCCTGACCCCGGCTCCCTGCTCACGCGCACCCCGGGGGGCAGTGATGCACAGTGCTCGGGTCCCTGCACCCACTAGGAGACCCGGATGGAGCTCCTGACCCCTGACCCCGGCTCCCTGCTCACGCGCACCCCGGGGGGTAGTGATGCACAGTGCTCGGGTCCCTGCACCCACTAGGAGACCCGGATGGAGCTCCTCACCCCTGACCCCGGCTCCCTGCTCACGCGCACCCCGGGGGGCAGTGATGCACAGTGCTCGGGTCCCTGCACCCACTAGGAGACCCGGATGGAGCTCCTGACCCCTGACCCCGGCTCCCTGCTCACGCGCACCCCGGGGGGCAGTGATGCACAGTGCTCGGGTCCCTGCACCCACACAGGAGACCTGGATGGAACTCCTGACCCCTGACCCCGACCCCTGCTCCCTGCTCACGCGCACCCCGGGGGGCAGTGATGCACAGTGCTCGGGTCCCTGCACCCACTAGGAGACCCGGATGGAGCTCCTGGCTCCTGGCTTCCGCCTGGCCCAGCACTACCTGTTGTGGGCATTTGGGGAATGAACCAGAGGATGGACGAGCTCTCTTTCTCTCTGTGTGTCTTTAAAAATAAAATGAACAGTAAGTCAAAATTAAAGGGAGACGGGTTTCCACCGGATGCTGGGTTTTCTCTGGAAGCGGCAGCGTTTCGGGAAGGTGAGCGCTCACTCCCTAGCGCTGCCGGGTGTTCCAGGAAGACACGCAGATGGGGAAGGAGCACACAGAACAAACAGCGGGGAGCACTCACTGCAAGCGCCTGCGTCACTCCCCAGTGCCGTGAAAGTCAGACCGAGCTCTGCTTAGAGAATTCAGAGAAGCCCGTGCAGCACAGGCTACCGTGCAGAGCAGGCGCTCTGTGGTTCTTCTGTGGAATCTCCCGTGGCGTCTAACAGTCCTCAGAGGTAGCCTTCAGTACTCTCCTGTCACTACTCAGACACTGACGAAGACAACTTCTCCCAGTAACACAGCGAGCAGCGGGGCCAGGGCGCCCACACAGCTCCTCTCCCTGTCCTCACGCACTCAGCGCTCCCTCACCCAGCGCTGACACCGCCGCTCTCTGCTCCTGCCTCTCACCAGAGCCGCGCCACACTTTCCCGGCCACGCGCTGACCTCACACGGCCACACCCACGCTCGCCGCCTCCATTGTACAGATGTGGAAACAGGACAAGACCGCACAGCTAAGGGACCCGCATAAGGCCACACCCTTGGAACTGGGGGTCCAAGCCAGCCCCCCAGGCTCCCGAGGCTGAGCCCAGGGCCTCATTCCTAGGGGTGACAAATGACAGATTGCAGCCACAGGCCGGGGGCAGCCCCTCCCCGACTCTCTCTACAAGTCTCAGGGCAGGAGGGGTTTAAAGGAAGCAGTGCAGCGATTCAGCCTATGCTTCCGTGCAATCCGCCGGCTCAAGGCTTAGCCAAAACACCAGAGGTTAACTTACACATTAAGTTGTTGACAACGCTACACACATGAATTTTGGGGGGAAATATTCCTTCTGCTTCAAATGATGCTATGCCAGGGGCCAGCACTCTGGCGCAGCAAGTTAAGCCAGCGCTTCAACGCCCCGCACGCCGTATGAGTGCCAGTTCAAGTCCCGGCTGCTCCACTTCTGATCCAGCTCCCTGCTAATGTGCCTGGGAGAGCAGTGGAAGACGGCACAGATGCTCGGGCACCTGCCACCCAAGGAGACCCTGAAGGCGTTCCAGGCTCCTGGCTAGCTCTGGCCGTTGTGGCCATGTGGGGAGTGAAGTAGCAATGGAGTATCTTTCTCTGCCCCCATCTCTCAGTAACTATGCCTTTCAAATCAGTAAATCTTTTTTAAAAAAATGTTATGCTGATGATCCAAGCATGGGCAGGAAAAGCCTTCTGCTTCTTGAACGGTGTTAAACTTCACGTAATCATTATCTTCAGTTTTAATGGGTACGCAGACAGGAGTTAAACTTTAAACTCTAATTTTCACTCTTCAATCCTCTCTGTTAAGAAGCTAACAGTTTGTACTGAGATTCCTGTTAAGTGGCTGACCTAGTCCCGAAGTAAAAAAACTACAATTCAAATGGTTGTCTCCTAAATATGAAGGAATCTTCAAAAAGTTCACAGGAAATGCTTTTTACGAAAAAACAATAATAAGCATGGTCAAAATTGTTGCACCAACACAAGCACCCTTTGATTCCATTTCCCACAAACTTCCTTTTAAAAAAAAAGATTTATTTATTTATTTATTTACTTACTTGAAAGGCAGAGTTAAAGAGAGGGGGTAGAGACAGATCTTCCATTCACTGGTTCCCTCCCCAAATGGCCACAATGGCTGGGGCTGGGCCAGCCAGAAGCCATGAACCTGGAACTCCACCCAGATCTCCCGCGTGGCTGCAGTGGCCCAAGTACTAGGACCATCTTCCTCTGCTGTCCAGGGCGCATCAGCAGGGGAGCACCGGAGGGGGACTGGAACCAGTGCTCCCAGGACGCCGGCCCTGTGCCGTAGGGGACTGGAACCAGTGCTCACAGGACGCCGGCCCTGTGCCGTAGGGGACTGGAACCAGTGCTCCCAGGACGCCGGCCCTGTGCCGTAGGGGACTGGAACCAGTGCTCCCAGGACGCCGGCCCTGTGCCGTAGGGGACTGGAACCAGTGCTCCCAGGACGCCGGCCCTGTGCCGTAGGGGGACTGGAACCAGTGCTCACATGGACGCCGGCCCTGTGCCGTAGGGGGACTGGAACCAGTGCTCACAGGACGCCGGCCCTGTGCCGTAGGGGACTGGAACCAGTGCTCCCAGGACGCCGGCCCTGTGCCGTAGGGGACTGGAACCAGTGCTCCCAGGACGCCGGCCCTGTGCCGTAGGGGACTGGAACCAGTGCTCCCAGGACGCCGGCCCTGTGCCGTAGGGGACTGGAACCAGTGCTCACATGGACGCCGGCCCTGTGCCATAGGGGACTGGAACCAGTGCTCACAGGACGCCGGCCCTGTGCCGTAGGGGACTGGAACCAGTGCTCACAGGACGCCGGCCCTGTGCCGTAGGGGGACTGGAACCAGTGCTCACATGGACGCCGGCCCTGTGCCATAGGGGACTGGAACCAGCGCTCACAGGAGGTTGGGTTCCCTCCGCCGCTGGCCCCCGTGATCTCCCTGAGGCGCCCGTCTGCCGGGTGCCCTCTGAAGTTCAGTCACAAGATGACCCTCGCTCCCTCTGTTTCCTTTCCCACTGCTTCCCTCACTTGGTGTTTTTTTTTTTTTTTTTTTTTTTTTTTTTAATCAGCACGACATTCGCCGGGCTTCAGCACCTCCCCACCTCCCAGGCTCTGTTTCCCTAATGAGGAGCCGGCGAGGCAGGGACCCAGGTAAGGCACACAGCTCCGGGGACAGCGTCCTCTCCATCCCCACAGTGCTCCTTAATCACACACAGAGCGGCCACCGAGCAGCCCGTGCCGCCCACGCCTGAGCCAGACGTGAAGGCAGCTCCGGAACCGGCAAGGATTTTCTCCAAGGGCACTCGCTGAGCGATTTTCCAACCCACTGTTTAAGAGGCGAGTGTTGGCCGGCGCCGCGGCTCACTAGGCTAATCCTCCGCCTAGCGGCGCCGGCACACCGGGTTCTAGTCCCGGTCGGGGCGCCGGATTCTGTCCCGGTTGCCCCTCTTCCAGGCCAGCCCTCTGCTGTGGCCAGGGAGTGCAGTGGAGGATGGCCCAGGTGCTTGGGCCCTGCACCCCATGGGAGACCAGGAAAAGCACCTGGCTCCTGGCTCCTGCCATCGGATCAGCGCGGTGCGCCGGCCGCAGCGCGCCAGCCGCGGCGGCCATTGGAGGGTGAACCAACGGCAAAGGAAGACCTTTCTCTCTCTCTCTCTCTCTCTCACTGTCCACTCTGCCTGTCAAAAAAAAAAAAAAAAAAAGAGGCGAGTGTTACACACCTGACCCAGCAGCACAGACAGTGTGTGCACTTCTCCCCTAACACGCGGCCACAACCCTCGGAGCGCTCCAAGTGCAGCCACCGCTGAACGGCAGGAGCGGAGCCGGGTCCCTCGCAACACAGACCCTCCAGCCCACGGCCACCCTGCTTCCTCCCGTCTGCAGACAGTGCGCTGAGATGAGGAACTGAAACAGCCCAGCACATAGCATACCGCCACCGAGGAGCCACAGGAGCTATTTCCAAATTCTTTGGCCTCAGGACCCCGCATGACTCAAAATTATGGGAGCCCCCAAAGAGCTGCTGACCATGTAGGCTGCATCTTCAGGTTCAAATTGACTCCCAGCACGCGTCCACAGCGGCCTGACTCTCAGCGGCAGCTCAGAAATGTCTGCTTTTCTCCATCTTGGTTGCAGCTGTCCGAGTCCCTGTCGCCCGTCGTACCCATGAACACTGAGGGGGAGAAGGGTAAGTCGGAGTCCGGAGAGGCGCCAGCACCACGGGCGTCGCTGCCCAGCAGGGCTGCCCACGCCTGCGAACAGGTCCCAGGGCTTTCGCGTGGCATTTCCACAGGCTGTGCTCTACGCCAGCGTCCACCGCCTGCGTGCTTGCTCAGAGCAGCAGCACAATCCTTACAGCAGGACAGTTAACAGAAAACACAGAACTCACCCCAAGTCGCTGCCTTCAGCCACATTCGTGCATTTCCTTCGTTTTTCTTCTCTCATAAAGATGTGATCGTCATGAAAGATAACTTAAGTACAGTTTGTGTGATGCTAGCACATTCCTGCATGTTAGTAAGTGGGAAACGACATAAGGGTCCTTCATGACCAAAAAAAAAAAAAAAAAAAGGGATCTGCCTCTGTGTTTTGTTTTGCAAATTCCAAAGGACTGAAGTCACTCCATACAGATCTGAAGATACATAAAACGGTTACTTAACTTTCTTAGTAATGAAATCACCACATTAATTTTGCAAAGTTGCACCTTCACGCGAGGAGGACAAAATACCCTGTAATTCTCTTGTGGTTTTGTCCCAGTCGTGCTGGGTGTTAGGGCAACTTCCGCTGTACGCACGAGGGAGCTTGCAAGGAACGGGGAAGACGGGGGACGGCCCTGTGTCCCCACGGGGAAGACGGGGGACAGCCCTGTGACCCGGAGCCTGTGGGCCTGCACGGGGAAGACGGGGGACGGCCCTGCATCCCGGGGTCTGTGGGCCTGCACGGGGAAGATGGGGGACGGCCCTGTGTCCCCACGGGGAAGACGGGGGACGGCCCTGCCTCCCGGGGCCTGTGGGCCTGCACGGGGAAGATGGGGGACGGCCCTGTGTCCCCACGGGGAAGACGGGGGACGGCCCTGTGACCCGGAGCCTGTGGGCCTGCACGGGGAAGACGGGGGACGGCCCTGCGTCCCGGGGCCTTTGGCCTGCACGGGGAAGACGGGGGACGGCCCTGCGTCCCGGGGCCTGCAGGCCTGCACAGGGAAGATGGGGAATGGCCCTGTGTCCCGGGGCCTGTGGGCCTGCACGGGGAAGATAGCAGATGGCCCTGTGACCCAGAGCCTGTGGGCCTGCACGGGGAAGACAGGGGACAGCCCTGCGTCCCGGGGCCTATGGGGCCAGCAAGGAACGGGGAAGACAGGTGGATGGCCCTGCTCACTGATACACCCCAAAAGCTTCAACCCCCAGGACTGGGAGGGGCTCCGGCACAGCAGACTGCGGAGCCAGTGAGGGGTCCCGGCGGGCGCTGCAGGGCCCAGGGTCCGCCTCAGGCCGGGCCACACCCACCCATGCTGCAGGCAAGACCTCTCCTCCCTGCCCCGCTCTTCCTCCACCACCCCAGGGTACCAGCCGCGCTGTGCTGTCTCTCGTGCTCAGTGGCAGCCCTGCGGTAAGGATGCCCGGTGAGGGCTGGCCTGCAGGCCTCGGACGGTACAGATTTTATTTCTGCTCGGCACAGGACACAGGCACGCTCCTGCAGGGTGCACGGGTGTGTGTCAGAAATCCTTTCTGCGACTGCCCTATCCCTCTCGGGACCAAGACAGGAAGCCCCGCAGGCTCAAAGGCCCCTCCTCGTGCAGGGGCAGGCGGAAATCCGGCCCCTCCCTCAGGACAAAGCGGAGAGGACTTTTCTGTAGGTGAATCTCCTCTGCAGATCTGCCAGCTCAGAGCACTGCGCCAGGACGGAGCTGACACGCTCTGCTGTCAGACACAGAAACGGGCGGTACCGGCAGGGGGGCCTCTGGCCCAGCAGCAGAGAACCCGGGTAACTGACGCGGCACCAGACTGCTCCAGAGACATCTTAATGGCACTCCCGAAACGCTTCACACCCAACCAGAGCTGTCCACACACGGCGCCGTCAACCGTTCTCTCGCCTGCTCTGCCCCCACCCCCACATGGTCGTCGTGACCCTTGGGGACCAAGGACCTTCCCACAGTGAGGTGTGTAGAGCGGGACAGGCTCTGAGCACCAGGCTCCCGGACACAGAGCCCCGCGGTGTGCAGAAGATGGCCCCTGCACCCACATGGCAGACCCGGGTGGAGCCCCTGGCTCCTGGCTTCGGCCTGGCCCAGCCCTGCCATTGCAGACATCTGGGGAGTGAACCAGCGGACAGATCTTTCTCCCCACCCACCCCACCATGTGACCCTGCCTTCAAGTAAATAAAATAACTTTAGTAAGAACATGAAATAATTAAGTCCCCTACAACAACTCCATTCCTACTACTCAGGCCTCCCGTGGCGTTCACCTACCCCCCCCCCACACACACACTCGTCAGAAACACTGGATCATTCTAACCTTGCTTGTCGGTGTTCCTCATGCAAGCTTTCTAGTTTTTTAGTTGTTGTGTTTTTTTTTGACAGGCAGAGTGGACAGTGAGAGAGAGAGACAGAGAGAAAGGTCTTCCTTTGCCGTTGGTTCACCCTCCAATGGCTGCCGTGGCCGGTGCACTGCGGCCGGCGCACCGCGCTGATCCGATGGCAGGAGCCAGGTGCTTCTCCTGGTCTCCCATGGGGTGCAGGGCCCAAGCACCTGGGCCATCCTCCACTGCACTCCCAGGCCCCAGCAGAGAGCTGGCCTGGAAGAGGGGCAACTGGGACAGAATCCGGCGCCCCGACCAGGACTAGAACCCGGTGTGCCAGCGCCGCTAGGCGGAGGATTAGCCTAGTGAGCCGCGGCGCCGGCCCCTCATGCAAGCTTTCTCACATAGTTTGGGTACCTGTTCCCATTAGTACGTATAAAATGCACTGTCATCCATATACAATATCCCATGCTATGAATGGACCATAAAATTCGTCTGCTCTCCGATGCAGGAGTTATGGACGCTGGGGCAAATGTCTACGGGTATTTCGGGGATAAACTTGCTCGGGCGAAGTACCCAGGCCACAGGACGTGAAAAAATGTAAACAGCTGCCCTTCCAATCACATTGTCCCGATTCAGGAGATCTGAGTAGCTGAATCTGGCTCAACATGAACGCTACAACCTTCAGTTCCAACCAAGGTTCCTGCGAGGACAGGAGGAAACACACAGGGCGACGTCAAACACGTGGGCCCCAGGACTGCCGCTGTGGGAGCTGCAACCCCAGAGCTGGTCCCACTGGAGGGCGGCAGCCCACCCCACCCCCGCAGTTTCTGGAACAGGGAACAGTGAGCATACCCTGGGCACCCATGTCCCTTCAAACTGCACCCAAAAGCAAACAGGCTCTCGGCAAAGGTGTGGCGGCCCCTCTGAAAGGAGATAGGGAGTGGCTGAAGGCTAACCTTGCCAGGCACACCCTGATCCTCGGCTGGATGACCGCGGGTCATCTCTCAACACCGCACGCACCTCGCTGAGAGAGCTCAGTGAGCGTCAGCCTCGATGGCGGGAACACTCTGCAGAGAGCTGCCCCCGGAACTTCCAGGGGGCCTGGGGGCTTGTCTGTCACTCACCCTGGAGCCCTGCCCCTCCCGGCAGACAAGGGGAGGAGGCCCTGAAAGCCCAGGCCATGTACCTGGGTGCCGAAGGCTTAAGAGCAGCAGAGCCCGGACGTGAACGAGGCCCAGGCGGCCCTGCCCCCTCCTCACTTTCCGGTCTGCACAGAGGGGTCCTCCACCGGATGACCACCCTCAGGAGGGACAAGTGACCCGAGGACGGCTGCAGCACTCCTGGAGCCCAGAGCAGCCGGGGACAACTGGGAAAGGACCGTGCCCATGAAGAGTCCTGACCCGGGACTCAGCTCCGGAGAGAGACGGCACGGGACCACGCCGAGGCGGCCCGGTCGTGCACGACCTCAGCAAGGGCTCGCCCGTGGATGTGCGACACCGGTTGCAGTTACCGTGGTCACCGTGGCCGGGTCAGAGCCTGCAATTACGTGAAAGTGCTCCCCTCCCACCGTGCTTCTAGACAAAGCCCAATCCAGGGGTGGGGACGTGCCCGGGAAATCACCTGGCTGGCCCTGCCAAGGCAACAAGGGCGGGACTTGGGGTTAGGCAAACCTGGAGCAGACTGACTTTTCAGATTTTTAAGTGGATAATTTTGCATGGCCCCCAAATGATGCTATAGGCGTCCAAATGGGCCTTGGCAGAGAAGAGGTTCCCTACCCTGTATCGAGTCAGACAATGAGCCAATATTTTTAGAGATAAACTGAACTCCGCCCCAGGTGCACGCTGGTGGTCCTTCGTTTTGAATGGCAAAATCTCACCTGTCCTTTCGTTCTAAGTGACACATATGTAATAAAAGTAAACATTCCTTGCTTCCCCCTTAACTGAGTGAAAATTAAGAGAAACCCTCCTTCATGGCTATTCTTACCAACTATAAACCAGCAGGAACTGGGAACATAAAATAACATGTTTTTAAAGCGTATGGCAGTCCTCCACTTTTTAAAATATAAGAAAAACACAAGCCGTTTTGAAATTTTTCATTTACTTTCATTCGTATTTGAAAGACATCTTCCACCTACTGATTCTCTCCCCAGATGCCCCCCAACAACTGGGGGCTGGGCCAGCCGGAGGCCAGGAGCCCTGAACCCAACCCAGGGACCCGACCTCGTGAGCCATCACCCCTGGTGCGCACCCACAGGAAGCAGGGAGCTACGACTCAATCCCAGTCTGGAAGGCGCTGGTACAGTACACTGCACCCAGCTCAGCAAGGACCATGAAGGGAGAGACCACGATAAACTGCCTTTGAACTGCCCTAGGGGGTGAAGAGGGCAACTCCCAGAAAGGGAAGAGTAGCAAAGCGTCCATGAAAGCCACACCACAGAAGCCATGTCCTCCTCTGCTAGCCCTGGCCTTAGAAAAAGGCAGCCAGGGACAGAAGTCGAGGGGGCCTCTCCGGCGTCGCCTGCTAGCCGGCTGGCAGGTCCCCTTGTCCTCGGCAAGGTCTTCGGAAGCTGGCTCTGCACCCGAGGTCCAGCGCAAAGAGAAGCAGGCACTGGCGCGGGGCACAGGGCCAAGCTCAGAGGGGAGCCAGCCCTATCGATTCAGCTGACTGCGTATTAGGAAATACACTGAAATATGCAAGTGACACTTGGCAGTGACTCAACCAGACCTGGCTTAAAATGCTCCAGGGAGTGCTTCTGATTTAGTAAACAATGACACTGGTTTTTTTTTTGTTTTTTTTTTTTTTTTTTTTTTTTTGACAGGCAGAGTGGACAGTGAGAGAGAGAGACAGAGAGAAAGGTCTTCCTTTTTGCCACTGGTTCACCCTCCAATGGCGACCGCGGCCGGCACGCTGTGGCCAGCACATCGCGTTGATCCGAAGGCAGGAGCCAGGTGCTTCTCCTGGTCTCCCATGGGGTGCAGGGCCCAAGCACTTGGGCCATCCTCCACTGCACTCCCTGGCCACAGCAGAGAGCTGGCCTGGAAGAGGGGCAACCGGGACAGAATCCGGCGCCCCGACCGGGACTAGAACTCCGGGTGCCGGCGCCGCTAGGCGGAGGATTAGCCTAGTGAGCCGCGGCGCCGGCCCGATACTTTTTTTTTTTTTTCAGAGTTGGATTTTTCAAATCCGATCTTGGAAAAAGAATCCTGACTGATGCCCACCGAGACCCTGAGAGAGGAGTTAGTTAGGCTGGACGAGAACGGCCACAAGGAAGCACCTGCCCTGGCACTCAGAGCTTGTTAACAATGTTCACTTCACACCCAGTGCGCAGTTTTTACCAGGACTTCGTCGTCGGCAACTGGGCAGGCAGCCCCGGGGTCCCAGGCTCCGCTCTCCAGAGCCCCATCAGTGGACCCCACTCCAGCCACTCTCGCCCTTTTTGAGCCTCAGATTGAAGGTCTGCAAGGAGAGTTGCTTGTAAAGTCACCAAAAAGCTACCTGCGCAAGTGACCGACACAGGCTCTGCAGAGCTAGTGCACACCCTCGTGAGAACAGACGGGGACATCAGGGAGGACCCCTCCCCGGAGCTGCCACTGCGCCCCCAGGGCCACAGGAGCCAGCTCCCACCCTCCCTGCACGCCACGGCCGGCTGCGGCGGGAGTCAGACGTTCTTGGCAAGCCGGGGCCCAGGCGGCTCACACCTCCACGTACACGCACACGCACAGGCTGCAGCACAATGCCGCCTCCCGCGGGCAGCGAAGGGGCTCAGTGAAACTCTCTGGAGTCTATGTGTGACGGCGCTTCTGCTAGTTCATCTGTAAGAGAGGCAGCCACAGGAAACCCAGGCAAGCACAGGCATAGGACCTGAATGAAGGACAGAAAATCAAAAACCAGAGTCAAGTCCGTTCACACAGGGAAACTAAGGAAAATAAACCAGCAATGCGGAGGAAAGGAGTGCACTTTAAACTGCTTAGTAACGGCACAGCCGTGGAAATTTACGTGGGGCTATTTCAGCAGAATGAAGCCCTCCCGCTATACGGAGACCTCAAAGTGTCACAACCCAAACTACCGCACGTTTACACACACACAGACGCGGGAACCTCAAAACGCTTACGGAAATACAAACTATGGAAAAACTACGCAGGACTTCAAAAATGTCCGCATCAAAATCAATCTTTGACTCTGTTTTCCAGGAGCTTTCTGAAGCACCTTGTGTACGCAAATGTGCATAAAGGCAGGGTTCTGAGACAAAGCAGTCAGGCTGAATCTATGGGACTGGGGATGAGCTGCTGTTGGGTCATCTCCAAATTATCTAATCATCCCCTCAGCCTGTAATTTAGCACCTTTAAAACCCTCCACAGTGCAGAAACACAAAGACGGAAAGTCTGACACAACTCAGCCCTTCCTGGCCCCACCGCCGCGACGCAGCGCTCCCTGGAGTCCCACACACAGCCTCCCCTGCTGCCGCCCAGATCCATGTCAACTCCCGGACAACACCCTCCTCACACAACCGTGCTTAACGACTTTTTAAACTTTTTTTTTTTTATTTGAAAGGCAGAGAGAGAGTGAGAGAAAGAGAGAGAGAAAAATCTTCCACTTGGTTCATTCCCTAAATGCCTACAACAGTCTCAAAAATACAAAAAAGTAAACTTGGGTCGCAGTAAACAGAAGACTCGGCTGGGCTGTGAACGCCAGGATCAGCCACCCTGACGGCCCCGGGCTGGTGTCTCCACTTCTACCTCTCCTTCCGCAGTCTGCTTTGCCCCTGGGCCACACACGGCCAGGGCAGGGCAGGGCCCTCCTTCCCGCCCGCTCACCTGTGAAAACCCGTTCATGTGTGAAGCCAGCCAAGTGCAGGCAAGCCACTGCCACGCAGTTTTACGTAGAAACGAAGGTCAGAGGCCAGAGGGGCCCTGCTCCACTGCCTGGCCCCTTCACACCACCTTCTCAGGGAAGCCTGACCCGGCCCCGCAAAGGGTAACTGGGAAGCCACAGGGCACGGTGCTTCTCCAAATCCAGGACCCCTCCCAAAAATGAGACTCCAGTGTCTTCCCCACCAAAAGGATGCCCCATTACCCAAATGCCAGCTCGTGAACGCCCCAGGCATCGCGCACTTCCGGGTCGTGTGCCGGGACACCGGCCACCACAGCATTCTCCATGTCACAACCTGCTCAAGTACAACTATCTCCTCCCCTTGGAAAACCCGCTGCCGAGCGAGCGTACCATGCACAGCGGCTCTTTCCAGGACAGAAAAGGGGAAGGAGACAGAAACAGCAAGGAGCTCCTCCCACACTGGCACCACATGCCTTCATACACTCCTCGGTTATCCTCTTAACGTCTGTCATGAGCTGTGGCACCGTCACTGGCCGGGCCCAGCCAGGACAGGACCTGCCCTGCACACGATCGCATCCCGCGTCGGCTGTTCCGTCCCCTGACTGTGTGTGCTGCCCCCATCCGCCGCATTCCGTCTGCAGGCCAGATGCCCCGTTCCCGGGAACACCCCCCCATCCCCTCTGCCCTGCGCTCAGGAACACGATTTCTGTTCTCATCAGGCTGGGCTGGGTTTTACTTGGTAACAGCTCCGTCTGCCGTTCTAGACGGAGCTCCTCACGGGACTGTTCCCACTGATGTCTGAATCCTCCATGCCTCAGCATAATGCCTGGGTATCCACAGGCCAGCAGTGCGAGTGAAGTCCACGGACTCGCTGGCTGGGGTGGACCAGATGACCCCTCTGTGCTGCAGCTGCAGCTCCCACCCTGTCACAGGCCATGCCCGGCACGGGTACGAAAGCTCATGTCTCCACTCATTGAGCCTAGCCAGACAGAGTCCTTGGCCGACGGGATGGAGGCACACGTGACATCCTTCCACTCCCTACAGAAGCTACGGACAGACAGGACCACGTGGTCAGGCTCAGACCCTCCTGCACCCCCGCCGTCTCCCGGGAGAACAGCAGGCCCCAGACCCAACAGCTGCTGCGCCTCCCGCCTGGGTCCCGAGTGTGCTACAGCTCACGTGCAGCCTGCAGTCTGCCGCAAAGGCAGGAAAGAAAGAGGTGCCACTGAGATACTGGTTTTGTCACAGGGCAAAGCCGTCAAGGGCTTCCAGCTCGTTCCTGACGACAGGCCTCAATTCTCACCTCGATGCACCAGTTATCATCACACTCACTGCTTTGAAGGAATTCTACTGCACCATGCTAAAAGGGTTAGCAGTCAAAGATTTATTTACTTATTTATTTGAAAGTCAAGAAGAGAGATAGTGAGCTAGCAAGGCCTTCCCTCTGCTGCTTCACTCCCCAGATGTCTGCAACAGCCAGGGCTGGACTGAGCCGAAGCCAGGTGCTTCTCCTGGTCTCCCATGGGGTGCAGGGGCCAAGCACTGGGGCCATCCTCCGCTGCCCTCCCAGGCCACAGCAGGGAGCTGGATGGAAAGCAGAGCAGCTGGAAGCCAATCTCGCGTCCAGATGAGACGCCAGCGGCACAGGTGGCGGTTTCCTCCCACGCCACAGCACCAGCCCACAGGAATACTGGTGATGCTAAGCTTACACCCCACCATTTGTCAGTCACGGGCTGCTTTACCCACAGGTCAGACATCAAACGCTTGAGGGCAGTGACCGTGTCACTCCTACGTGGTCCAAGACTCAGCAAGCCAGGCTCCCTCTACCACTCCAGGGCACCTCCATTCTGTCAGGGCCCCTGCAAACAGCCGGGTCTCTTCCCATAGGACACGCCCAGTTTCGTCAAAATCTCTCTCTCCCTCCTGGCCCCCACAACTCTTTTTTCAAAAGAGCAGAGCTCCTCCCGCTCTGTCTACAAGTCCTTCCTTCTTCGTTAACAGGACGGTGCTGGGTGTTGTTTCTCCCTTTGCTTTCTGCAGCACCCAAGTTGCATCCAGTAATCAAAGGCAAGTTTGTCACATACCAGCAGGTGCCTCTCCTCGGTCTGTGGCATGGAGAAATATTTATTTATTTACTTTATTTTGGCATGGGCCCTTCATAGCGTTTCCTAGGCTATACCATTCTTGCCTGGGGAGCACCTGTAACTCACAGTCAGAGTTCAGACACCTTTTTTTATGTTAGAATTACGTTTTTCTGTCCTGGGCTCTGTTCCCTGACTTCTTGTTGCGCTGGCCAGGCCCCCTTAGAACAAGACGCCAGCCTTCTCCCTGTGCACAGCTGTTACCTCCCAGCTGCACTGCGTGCCCCTGCCAGGTCCCGATACCCGGACGGCAGCTGCAGTGGCAGCAGGCCGGGGTCAGTGCCCGGGCCTCTCCCAGGCGAGGGCTCACTGGTGTGTGGCAACAAGAGGACAGGGTCGGCTCGACAGATGAGACACAGGCGCAGGCTGGCCCCTCGAGGCAGCTAGCTGCAAGGTGGCACAGCCCAGACTCCCAGCCAGGTGCCTGGCAGCCCCTGGGGGAGCACGGCCTTCTCCAAGCAGTCGCTTTCTCTGCAGCACCAAGCTGTCACACGGACCACAGGGACCGCATGTACCTCTGCCTTCAGCTCCGTGTCGGGCAACACCAGACACCTGTTTATGTCTGTTTTCCTTCACTATCAGGAGAGAGTTAGAAGTGAGCAGGACAGCGGGGGAAGAGTGTGACCGGAGCCGAGAATGGGGCAAGGACATGGTCAGCCCGAATCGATTTCCCATCCACGCTTCTGCCTTCCCAATTTTTAGAATTTACTTTGTTATTTTTCAAAAGATCTAGAGAAAGAGAGAGAGCACGCGAGAGAGAGCGAGCGAGCGAGAGAGAGCGCGCGCGCGCATCTTCCATCCCCAGATGGCTGCAATGGCCAGGAGTGGGCCAGGCCTAAGCCAGGAGCCAGGAGGTCCCTCCAGGTCTCCCACATGGGTGCAGGGGCCCAAGCACTCGGGCCATCCTCTGCTGCCTTTCCCAGGCCATTAGCAGGGAGCTGCATCGGAGGTAGCGCAGCCAGGACACGAACTGGTGCCCGCTTGGGATGCCGACACTGCAGGTGGCCACTTAACCGGCTACCTGCAACCCCGGCCCCTGCCTTCCCCGTCAGCATGCGCCACTCTTCTGACGACACAGGTCCCTCAGCCAGGGATGCCACACAGGCTGCTCCTGCTCACGGGGACGGAGAGTGTCTCAGAGGGAAGAGGGAAGAGGCCTGTGCCTCCAGTTTGCCATTCTCCCCTCCGCACCTCCCAAACACGTACTGGTGAGAAAGTTACCGTTCACCCTGTCCCAGCGAAGCCGACTTCAGCGCCGCTGTCCCAGGAAGACTGGCAGGTGGTCATCTAAGGCAGGGACGGCTGAGCGGGAAGGGAGACAGGCTCTGTGGCCCTCTCTGGGCCCAGGGTACGGCAGCAGGTCCCAGGCAGCGGCGACGTCCAGAGACAGACAAGCAGACCACCGCCGCCAGGCACAACACACGGCCTCCCCTCCCGGCAGAGGCGTCACCTCTACGCACACCTCGGCGCTCACCCAGGCCTCTACTCTCAGGAGACCTGGGAAGGAAGCAGCCTGCAGGCAGGTGGGGGCCAGGAGTCTAGGCACGTGGCACCCAGCATAAAATCCCACTAGAGCAGACTGCAGACGCCCGCAGAGCTGAGGCACGGCCAGGGCCATCTCCGCCCTGCCTCCTTCCAAGGATGCCACCCCCCGTTCAGGCTGTAGCGATCCACAGAGCACACGTCTCCAGCGCCTCCTCTCAAAAGGAAAACAGAATTCACGCATCAAATGACATCCCCTGTGAGCATCCCCTGTGAGCGCCACTTCTGATCCAGCTCCCTGCCCCTGGAAAGACACAGGAGGACGGCCCAAGTCCTTGGACGCCTGCACCCACGTGGGAGACCCAAATGAAGCTCACTGGGCCCCCAGGGAGAGGAAAGGGGTCACCGGCATGGGTCGGCCTGAGTGGGCAGACACCCGGGCACACAGCCCTGCTCCCCTGCAGAGAGGAAGGCCCCGGTGGGGACCAGCGGTGAACAGGTGTGCAGGGAGCCGTGACACCAGAGGGCCCCGGTGTGCAGCAGCAGAGGGTCCTGGGGCAGCACACCTGGGGGCTGTCACACACGAGACACAGAAAGCGTGACCACCAAGGTCTGTGTGAGAGCCGCCTGCCGTCCTATACCTCAGCCTAGACCACTGCCTCCTCTTTCCCACACGCAGCTGTCCAAGTGCAGTCACAGGAATACTTTGTTAAATAATCTAAATCTCAATTATTAGGACAGGGTTCCCATGACGCAGGACCAAAGGAAACACCAGGGCAGTGTTTGGCCTATCAGTTACAGATCCAGGCAGGCGCCCCAGGGCCCCATGTCTGAGCACCTGGGTTCAAGCCCCAGCTGCACTCCCAACTCCAGCTCCCTGCTAATGCACACCCCAGGAGGCAGCAGGTGAGGGATCACCTACTCAGGTCCTTGCCGCCCTCACGGGAGACCCAGAGGGAGCCCCTAGCTCCAGGCTCCAAGCTGGCCAGGTCCTGCCTATCGCAGGCATTGAGGGAGTGAACCTGTAGACAGGCATCTCTTTTTCTCTCTCTAATAAACAAACTATATGTAAAATGGTTTTGGATACAGGCCTTCCGGTACTTTCAAAACTAAGCAACAGTTTGAAAGCGGCCATATTGCTACACAAAGGATGTGGCAGATGAGAGGTATCTGGCAGGAGTAACACCAAGCTGAGCTGGGGGATACCAAACGTAAGAACAGCTCTGGTGGCCCATTTACAGCACAGCAAGGAAAATCCCTGTTAGCTGACTTGCAGGTGTAGCAAAAATACTAGGCAGGGGTCGGCGCTGTGGCGTAGCGGATAAAGCTGCTGCCTGCAGTGCTGGCATCCCATAGGGACCCCGGTTCGAGTCCTGGCTGCTCCACTTCTGACCCAGCTCTCTGCTGTGGCCTGGGAAAGCAGTGGAGGATGGCCCAAGTCCTTGGGCCCCTGTCTCCCACGTGGGAGACCTGGAGGAAGCTCCTGGCTCCTGGCTTCAGATCAGCACAACGCCGGCCACTATGGCCAATGGGAGAGTGAACCAGCGGATGGAAGACTCCTCTCTCTCTCTCTCTCTCTCTCTCTGCCTCTCCTTCTCTCTCTGTGTAACTCTTTCAAATAAATAAATAAATCTTTAAAAAAATACCAGGTAAACAGGATGTTAGGGAGCAGCCAATTCACAAGAGGAAATCAACCTACAGAAGAAGTAGGAGAGTGACTGTGTGACCTAGGCAACGTCCAGGAAGACTGCTCATCCTGTAATGCTCAGCCAATGAGGAACCGGGGGAGGGACTTCCATGCTGGGATACCCACTGTCTGCACCTGCTCCTCTTAGTGCTCAGCCAATGAGGAACCGGGGAGGGACTTCTGGGCTGGGATACCCACTGTCTGCACCTGCTCCTCTTAGTGCTCAGCCAATGAGGAACCGGGGAGGGACTTCTGGGCTGGGATACCCACTGTCTGCACCTGCTCCTCTTAGTATTCAGCCGATGAGGAACCGGGGGAGGGTCTTCTGTGCTGGGATACACATTGTCTGCTCTGTGTGTGCCTGTCATCAGACTCCCAATCTTGCGAGCCTGGCCATAAAGCTCCACTTTCAGAGCCCACCTCTTGCGTGCACGGGTGAGACATTTCCCGCACCAAAGCTGGCTGAGGCCCACCCTGTGCACGTGTCACAGTGCAGAGGGGAATGAGACTGAGCCGTGAGGGCCCAGAGATTCCCAGACGCTCTGCAGTGGACCAGAGGGAAGGAAGCCCTCCTAGAGACTGAGAGCTGTCAGTCATTGGCTCACACCAAAACCGAATCTGCAGACACGTCCTCAAAGCTGTCAACATTTAACCAAAAACTGAAGGCAATCCGTTGTGCTCTTTAGAACCAGTTTCACTGTTTGAAAAAACAAAGATCAAGTAACAAAACAAATGCAACAGATAACTATTTGGAAAGCCCCTGAACGTGTGTCAATCATGCAAGGAACGGGAGTCTCTCAGCGTTCCTGCTCGTAGAGTGGGAACACCACCCGCTGCGCATGGGCTATCCCGGGCAACGGTTCTGGCGTGCGGCTCCAGCCTGGGTGTACCCCCACCTTCAATCAGTGAAGGGCGGCATTTAGCTAGAGCCAAGAGTGATTGACAGGGATGGTGCACACGCTCAAAGCAGGGTCACGCCACGCTGCCGTGCTGGTAGAACCCACACGCTGCATCTTATGCCAATATAACCTGACGGCGCCCACGTTTTACGAGCACAGCCCTTCCAAGAAAGCCAGTGCATGGCTGTCTTCCCCCTGACTAAATGCTGAGCTGACCCGGGACTCTGCGGCAGCCTGTTCACAGGGGAACGGAGTCTGGACACAAGACTGACTTTGCCCTGCTGCTGTGCACTCGTGACCAGCAGCGGACATGCCTTAAGAGAGAGGCAACAATGAAGCTTTCTTACGGACACACGGGTTTTCCTTCCAAGCACCGAAGATCTGAGCCTGGCCATGAATGGCTCTACAGAAGTCAAGAGATAAAAGGGTTGTGAGTTTCTCACCACGTTCGCTATGAAAGTCACAATGCTTAGTTCTTAGTGTGTTTATCAGTAAGTCAAGGGGCTGAAAGATTTTGTCCGGTTTGGCAACACTTTTTAAAAGACTTACTGATTGATTGATTTGAAGGACTTACACAGAGAGGGGAGGAGGAGAGGGAGAGGGAGACAGAGAGACAAAGTGAGAGAGATCTCCCATCCACTGGTTTACTCCCCAGGTGGCCACAATGGCCAGGGCCGGGCCAGGCCAAAGCCAGGAGCCAAGTGCTTCTTCCAGGTCTCCCACATGGGTGGCAGGAGCCCAAGCACTGGCACCACCCTCACTGCTTTTCCCAGCCACATCAGGAGGGAGCTGGAGGGGAAGTGGAGCAGCCAGGACATGAACCAATGCCCTGTGGGTGGTAGCTTAACCCACTACACCACAGCGCCATTGCCCTTGGCAACACTATCACCCCACGTGCACGCACCTGCTGCTGTCTGCCCTGGATTCAGCAGTAGTGAAATACCGGAAAGACGACTTGATAAGGATCAGGGTACTAGATGTGCAGGTTAACAGCCCCACAGACGTCCCAGTCCTCTGCCCCTGGAGCTGGAGGTAGGTTATCTTACACGGCAAAGGGGAATGGAGGTTGCAGACGGCATCACAGTTGCTTTAAATAGATTACCCTGGATTACATGGATTCTCTTTTAAGTGTGATCCACTCACAAGCAGGAGATGGAGACGGAAGGAGAGAGAGAGGTGAGGACAGAAGCAGACCCTAGAAGCCAGGTGCTGATCTCAAAGACGGGAGGCGGTCAGGAGCCGAGGAGAGAGGCCAGGAGTTCCCACAGGGCCTCCACGAGGAATGCTCCTCCAGGCCTTGATTCCAGCCTAGTGACATCCATGTCAGACTTCAAACTAGAAGGCATGAGAAACAAGCATATGCACGCTTCTTAGTCACTAAGAGCGTAACGCAGGAGCTGGACCCGGAACAGAGCCAGGGCTGGGACCCGGGCAGCCCAGTACGGGGGCAGGACCAAGTGTGGAACAGAGCCGGGGCTGGGACCCGGGCAGCCCAGTATGCAGGCAGGACCAAGTGTGGAACAGAGCCGGGGCTGGGACCCGGGCAGCCCAGTATGGGGGCAGGACCAAGTGTGGAACAGAGCGGGGCTGGGACCTGGGCAGCCCAGTATGGGTGCAGGACCTAGTGTGGAACAGAGCTGGGGCTGAGACCCGGGCACTCTAGTACGGGGTACAGGTCTTGTGAGCAGCATCTGAACCCCTGTGCTGAATGCCCACTCTTGTTACATTTGCTTACTAGAGCTCCTACAACCCATTTAGTACACAAAGACGGAAATTAACCAAAATCCTGAGAAGGAAAAGAAATGTATCGCTAGCAGTCATTTTTTAAAAAAAACAATCAAATAGCAAGAAAACAACTAAATCAATTTAAAAATGAGAAAAGGACTTGAACATGATGTTTTTCAAGGGGAAGACATACAGAAAGTCAACCTAAACAAAAAAGTTGAAAGAGTTACAGAAAGAAGGGGGGGGGGTGGCAAAAAGAGGTCTTCCATCCCCTGGTTCACTCCCCCAGTGGCCACAACAGCCAGAGCCAAGGCCAGACTGAAGCCAGGAGCCAGGAGCTTCCTCCAGGTCTCCCCCATGGGTGCAGGGGCCCAAGCACTTGGTCCATCTTCCACTGCTTTCCCAGGCGCATTAGCAGGGAGCTGCATTGGAAGTGGAGCAGCTGGAGCCCTAACCCACGCCCTTACGGGATGCCAGCATGGCAGGCAGTGGCTTAACCCGCTTAGGCCACAATGCCGACCTCAGCCAACGGGTTTCTGGAACAATGCTTACCACCAGAGAAATGAACACCGAAAGCGCTGTATCACTCCACTCCACCTAGCATGGCTGTTGTCCCAGAGAAAATTCACCATGTTGGTGAGGATGTGGAGAAGAGGGAACCGCCTGCACACACACAACAGCACGGAGAGTCCTCAAAACGCTGAAACAGAACCAGCGCGTGAGCCAGCTATGGCACTGCTGGGTACACAGCCAGAGGAAGTGGAGTCAGTGAACCTCCACGTCCGCAGCACGGTTCAAACAGCCAAGGGCTGGGCTCACCCGGCGTCCACCACTGCGGAACGGACAAAGGAAGCGAAGCGTGGCGCACAGGCACAATGGGACACTTTCCAGCTATTTTTTTTTAAAGCAATGGACCTGGAGGACAGCGTGTTCACTGAAACAAGCCAAGCACAAAGGCTGCATGATCTCATTTACGAAGAATCTAAAGCATCTGGGGCGGGGGCTGTCAGGAGGGGCCCGGGCGGATGCTGGTGGAGGAACACTGCAGACCGGAGAGCAGGAGGAAAAGAAAGGGCGCTCAGGTTAGGGACCAGTGTCCCGGTATTCCTGCAAAAATGCCACGAGTAGTATTAACCCTCACATACAGCGGGAATCACATAAGGTAATCTACATACGGTTAACCACATCTCACCAGTCCACGGTAGTATCTGTATAGGATGAATACAAAGTTGATGTTGATTTCAAATAAATTTAAAGCTAAAATTCCAGTGTTTTCCTTTGTTCATCAGCTTCCATGAACCAGAGGAGGGGCCGGGGACGCGTCTGCTATGTGTACTGTCAGCATCGGTCTAGATTTTCTCCCCCGACACAAGTCCAGGATGTATTAACTTACAATCAAGCAGGCAGCCCTCTGAACACCACGGCACACCAGCGGCTCGGCGGGGCTCCAGACGTCATCGGCTATGTTTTGTCCAAACAGGAGGAAACACCTGAAGTAGGGACCACCGGCTGTCACTCGGGAGCCAAGGCAAGGCTCTGTGTGGGGCAGCAGGTTAAGCCACCACTGTGACACCCTCCAGAGACAAGTGTGAAACGTTCATGGCATCGATACTTCTATGAATGAGAGATGAGGGGAGAAAAAGTAGGAGAAAGCTCAATGAAACGCAGCGTAACCATGTAACTGAACGCCGTGTGGCACTGAAAGGACACACTCGGAACTACAGGTTTCATCTGCTCTGCCTGTATTTAGATTCCCGGGGCCTGTGCTCGCTAAGCAGCAGCAGGTTCAGCTACTGCCTATGACGCCCACATCCCATGTGAGCACCAATTCAGGATCCAGTGCTCCCTGCTCGTGCACCTGGGAAGGCAGCAGGAACAGTGTGCGTGCTTGGGCCCCTGCACCCACGTGGGAGACCAGGAGGAAGCTCTGGCCCCTGGTTTTGATCTGGCCCAGCTCCGGCTGTTGCGGCCATCTGGCGAGTGAACCAGTAGATGGAAGGACTGTCTCTCCCTGTTTTTCTGTAACTCTGCCTTTCAAATACATAAATAAATCTTTTTTAAAAAAATTTACATTCCAGGACCTGTGCTGTGGCACAGCGGGTAAAGCCACCACCTGCAGTGCCGGCATCCCATATGGGTGCTGGTTTGAGTTCCGGCTGCTCCACTTCCGATCCAGCTCTCTCCTATGGCCTGGGGAAGCAGTGGAAGATGGCCCAAGGCCTCTCTCCTGTACAGGTGTAGGAGACCCAGAAGAAGCTCCTGGCTTCAGATGGGCCCAGCTCCAGGCGTTGCAGCCATTTGGGGAGTGAGCCAGGGAATGGAAGATCTTTCTCTCTATATATACCTCTGCCTCTGTAACTCTGCCTTTCAAATAAATCAGTCTTCAAAAAAATTCAATTCCCATGTGTGTGTGTCTGACTTGATGTCATCACATTACAGTAATGAAAGATGCGGGTACCCAGATCAGCCACAGCCACCACCGACTCTCGGCCACAGCTGCCACATGCCAGTTCTCTAGTTCTCTGCCACCACGATCTTGCTGCCATCGACACGTGACACACAGACACCCTCAACCCGTCCTGTGGGAACACAGCCCCGGGGCCTGACGCTGCACATTAACCAGAGTTCCTAGCACCACGGCCCTCGGCTGAGCGGGGCCGGAACTCGTCCGTCACACGAGACCGGAGCAGTGGCAGCAGCTTCCTGAGACAGCACGGGTGTGGGCCCAGGGGAGAAATGGATAGGCCTCCCAGGGCCCCACTGGACGTGGCACAGCGTGCCCAGAGCCACGGAGCTACTTCCCGAACAAAGTGCCTTCACACACCGACACTGAGAGCCCCCTGGGGCTGGGGCTGGGGCCAACCACGCGCACAGGCCTGGCCCGCGGCCAGCATGCCAGAGCGCAGACCAGGATGGCCTCAGTGTGCGGCCAGGGGGCGTGTCCCAGCCCAGCTCCTCCGCGGCACGGCCACTCCCCTCGGCTTCCCTTCCAGGCCGCTTCAATGTCTGCCGCTCCTCCCTGAACCAGACACTGCGGAACCGGCGCTGCGGAGACTCCTGGTTCGCAGGCGCGCCGTCTGTGCCTTGCTATGTGCTGAAGAGAGAAGACTCCACAGCTCGAGTTTCACTTCGGGGGATGCTGCCAGGGCTTTCCAACCTCGTGAGGAAGGCCGGACAGTTTCTCCCATCGGAGAGATGAGGAATGGATGGAGTGCGCTACAGTGGGCCGCCCCACGTCAGGGGCTCAGGCCGGGGAGGTCTGGGGCCCACCATTCTTCTGGACTCCACAGGTGCATGGTGTCCAGCAGAGAACAGGTGTTGGGGGCCCACCGTGTGACGAGCGGTCTCTGCTCTAGGGTGTCCACAGGTGCATGGCGTCCAGCAGAGAACAGGGACTCCAAAGGGGCCCCGCTGCAGCTCGTATGCGCAGTCCCACAACTCTAGTCCCTGCAGCAGTTCTTCAGAACACAACAGCTCGGGGGAGGAGTACGATCCAGCCCTGATTCCACTGGGCTCGGTTCAATACCCCGGGCTGGAAAGAGGGTGGCGGTCAGGAGTGATGGTGGGGGGGAGAATATTCCAGAAACTCTGACCACTGTCCCAATCACTGCGAGATCAACGCCTGACACCGTAACAAGGCTTCAGTGGTGGGAGGCGGCACTCACTCCGGGTGTTCCCAACGAGACGCGAGCCAAAACGGACTGGCACCTGCAGATCCACGACTGCTCAGGCAGTCTTAGAATTCACAGCGTGCGTCACGCTGGCTTCCCAACACTTCCTGACAGGTACAAGCTGCCCGATCGCGGAGCCGGTGTCCCAGTCCAACACCCTCGTCAAAGCACCCCCCGCATAATCTGCTGGCTCATTCGCGGTCATCCCCAGGCCTCGGGACCTCCCTGGTGCCACGCCTCAGGCTGACGACTGCTCAACAGCTCCCTGGCCCCGGGGCACTCCCTCCCCTGCCGCCACCAGGGTGCACAGAGCGGGCGAGACGGAGGGCAGCAAGAGCAAGAGGAGTCCTCGCTCTCGGAAAGCAGGACCCGGCCCTCGTGGCCTTTCTGCACCCCTCGGCCCGCTTCACTCCCCACCGCCTGACGTTCCAGCCCCGCTAACGCGTGGGCCTAGCATGGGGGAGGAAACGGGGCTTCCCAGACCCTGCGCGGTCAGAGTCACAGCTAAGTCAGCCGTCCCGCCGGGCGCTGCCTGCCCCCTCCCCATGCTGCTTTAACCCTGAGCTCAGAACCAAACTACTGTTTGCTGAGTCGCTGGAGAGAGAAACGTCTCCTGTAAGGCAGACCGGCTCCGCGCTGGGCGTGTGCCGCCTGCCTTCCTCCATGGGCAAGCCGATCAGACGCGTGGGCCCTCTCCCTTGGCACCCATGGGGACACTCGAACCACGTAAGTCCAAGGGGGCAGGCAAGGAAGCCCCCAGCCAGCACCATGCCCGCACAGCCAAGCCAAGCCTGCCCCCTGCTCTCTCGAGACACGCGGCAGTGCCGGGATTATGTGCCAGGCCCCCAGCCAGCACCATGCCCGTCACAGCCAAGCCAAGCCTGCCCCCTGCTCTCTCGAGACACGCGGCAGTGCCGGGATTATGTGCCAGGCCCCCAGCCAGCACCATGCCCGTCACAGCCAAGCCAAGCCTGCCCCCTGCTCTCTCGAGACATGCGGCAGTGCCGGGATTATGTGCCAGGCCCCCAGCCAGCACCATGCCCGTCACAGCCAAGCCAAGCCTGCCCCCTGCTCTCTCGAGACACGCGGCAGTGCCGGGATTATGTGCCAGGCCCCCAGCCAGCACCATGCCCGTCACAGCCAAGCCAATCAGTGCCGGGATTACGTGCCAGGAGCCCCTCAGAGCTGTTGATGTTCACACTGTGACAGCCACACCAATCTCTGGGCAGTGACCACGCCACCCCTGGAGAGTGGCTAGCATTTGCCCTGCACTCTCTCTCTCTGGTCTCCATCCACGTCTGATCTCAGGTGGACGTCTGCCCTCAGCTTCGTCGGCGTGTGCCTCGTCTCTGGCCGTGAGGAATCCCATCTCAGCCCCTCACTAGGTTCCCGTTACAACCAGCCAGCACACATCAGGGAGCAGGCAGCCTGAGGTCGGGCGCACGCTCCACCGCTGACCGACCACCCCGCTGCAGACGATTCCACTGCCTCTCTGGGTCTGTTTCCAGGCCTGTGAGCCAGTGTACCGCACCCTCCCCGGCTCGCGAGCAAGGATGAGGGCTGGCTACAGCACGGCTCTGAACTGCAGCGACCTGTGCCCCTCTGCCCTCAGTCTCTGCTGCCAGTCTGCCACACAAACAAGACGCCACCCCAAGTCCCTGCAGACTCTCCTCCACACACACACACACACACACACACACACACACGAGGCAGCCACAGAGGCCTTGAGCTTGCAGCACGGACAGGTTAGCACGAGGCCAAGTCCCGCCCCCTGTGTCCCTCCCTCCTCTCTTATGCAGTGAGCCAGTCAAGTCCACAGCCACGGACGCTGACCACAGAGTCACAGCTGGGCCTTCTTAAAAGTGAGAGCTCTGAAGCTCCCGTCTGCCCCCGTGCCCCCGAGAGCCTCCTCCCAGTGGGTCTCCACGGTGACGCGAACACAGGGGACCTCAGAGTGAAAGGTGCCAGTGAGCGGACGCCACTCGCTGAGCCGGTACTTCCCCAGGGGACGGGCGTGTTACAGAACCACCCATGCAGAGTCCAGTCAGAGTGCAGGCCACATCAACAACTCGTAACATAACAGAGAAAACGGTTTCAGACGCCACGTGCAGCGACCCTTACAATGACCATCTGTCCAGTCTGACGTCACTCCAGGCACTGCTTCCTTGTCCAATCACCTCTGCGTGGGGCAGGACCTCTGCCACGCTCGCACTGCCGCCGAAGCAATGCCTCGCAGAAGACCAACAGAGACAGGGGCACAGACAGACACCCCGGTGCCTCCCGGCGACCAGACACCAAAGTGAAACAAGGCAGCCCTTGTTTGGGAAAGTTTAGTGACCCTTGGGTTCTAAAACGTTATCTCTACGCATGATGGCTACTTTACTTTAACTAGTTTTTTTTTTTTGACAGGCAGAGTGGACAGTGAGAGAGAGAGACAGAGAGAAAGGTCTTCCTTTGCCGTTGGTTCACCCTCCAATGGCCACCGCGGCCAGCGCGCTGCAGCTGGAGCACTGCGCTGATCCAATGGCAGGAGCCAGGTACTTATCCTGGTCTCCCATGGGGTGCAGGGCCCAAGCACTTGGGCCATCCTCCACTGCACTCCCGGGCCACAGCAGAGAGCTGGCCTGGAAGAGGGGCAACCGGGACAGAATCCAGCACCCCGACCGGGACTAGAACCCGGTGTGCTGGCGCCGCAGGCGGAGGATTAGCCTAGTGAGCCGCGGCGCCGGCCCGAGTACTTTACTTTAACATCTAGTATTTTCAGATTATCAATTTCAGCTTCAAATATGAGCAGTATCTATAGACAAAGACCCTTTGGGGTGCTCAACTTTTTTATGGAGATGTAGTTTTTTGCTGAGATGGAAGTCACACACCAGTGGAAAGCGTACGTTCTGGTGTGTTCTAGCACACTCCCAAGGTTGCACAATCATCGCCTACTGCAATCACACGAGAAAGCTGTCTCACGCCTGTTAACGTCCCTCCCACGCCCCTCTGCCTGCTCGAGGCAGCCACACCTGCTTCCGGCTCCAGACACTGCACATAAGCGGAGCCGTACGACCTACATGGCCTTTCACTAGCAGAATGCTTTCAGAGTTCATCTGCGTCATGGCACGCACCAATACTGCCCGCCTGTCCCGGCCCAGCGAAATCCACCGTGCACATCTGCCGCTCCTCCACCCACCGCCTGGCCACCGTGGACTCTGCCGCTACGGCCATCTGTGTGCAAGCCTTCGTGTGAACCCAGGTCTGCAGCTACCACCAGCGTGTAACTACAAGGGGAACGGCTGCATCACGCGGTGGTTCAACGACTGACATTTTGAAGAACTGCCAAACTTCTCCACACCAGCTACAACATTCTACACTCCCACCAGCAACAGACGACAAAGTTTACCCAAGTCAATTTTTAACACTATAGATAAGGTCCTGAGACCAAAGCATTTGAGGACGGCTGTGCTAGGCTGCGGGCATACGGAGACAAATCACGATGCCTGCCCAGGAGCCGACTCAGAGAGAGGGCTGCACACGCCAGCCCTCCATGCTGCTGCCCCAGGCCCCGCCCAGAGCACGCAGCTGCGCTCCATTCGGTGTCTCCCCTGCAGCCCAAGCCCACGGCCCACCAGCCATCAGGGCCCCATCACTGTCCCCTGGCCTTCGCAGAGGCCAGCAGGGAGCTGGAGCCCTGCACCTGGTAAGCTCCTCCCTGCACCTGCCAGGACCTTCACACCTCCCTCCCTTCTCCCTGCCTAAGGCTCAGAGCCCCCTCCCCTGCCTGCCCCTCCACGGCCTGGAGGGACGACTCTGGTTCTGCAGTGTGGACTCCACTGTGTAAGAGTTCCTCCACAGACGGCCAGCTCCAGGGAGCCCAGGCCTCAGACCACTCCTGGAGGGAGCACTTTCCCTCCATAAGGGAACACAGCCCTCCGCAAGGCAAACAAGACTATCAACATGTAAATCGCTGAGACACAGCGACCCTAAGGCGTACAACTAGAGAACTAAGAATGTGGGTTTACAGTCACTTAACTGAGCCAGTGAGACTTAGCTATGGATATTAATAAAAGCATATTAAGATACTGTACAGTTTTTGTGGGAGGCATAAACATGACCCCCAAAGACAGCCACGTCCCAACTACCTTTCAGTACGCTAACTTAAACGGCAAAGGGAATCAGGGCTGCAGGTGGAATTGGAGTTGCTAATTCAAAGGGCTGACTTGAAGAGATAAAAATTAGCCTGGTTATTCCAGGTGGACCCAGCGGTAACTCCAGGATCCCTAGACGGGGAAGATGGGGGCAAAAGGAGTCAGAGACGCAATGTGAGAAGGACCCGACCCACTGTGGCTGGCTCTGAGGATGAGTACCGCGGAATATGAGCAGCTTCCTGGATCAGGAGGCAAAGACACAGTCCCCCAGAGCCCACAGAGGGACAGGGCCTGCCCACAGCCTGAAGTGCCCCAAAGCCCACGAGGGACAGGGCCTGCCCACAGCCTGCAGTCCCCCAGAGCCCACGAGGGACGGGGCCTGCCCACAGCCTGCAGTCCCCCAGAGCCCACGAGGGACAGGGCCTGCCCACAGCCTGCAGTCCCCCAGAGCCCACAGAGGGACAGGGCTGCCCACAGCCTGCAGTCCCCCAGAGCCCACGAGGGACAGGGCCTGCCCACAGCCTGCAGTCCCCCAGAGCCCACGAGGGACAGGGCCTGCCCACAGCCTGCAGTCTCCCAGAGCCCACGAGGGACGGGGCTGCCCACAGCCTGCAGTCCCCCAGAGCCCACGAGGGACAGGGCCTGCCCACAGCCTGCAGTCTCCCAGAGCCCACGAGGGACGGGGCTGCCCACAGCCTGCAGTCCCCCAGAGCCCACGAGGGACAGGGCTGCCCACAGCCAGCAGTCCCCCAGAGCCCACGAGGGACAGGGCCTGCCCACAGCCTGCAGTCTCCCAGAGCCCACGAGGGACAGGGCCTGCCCACAGCCTGCAGTCCCCAGAGCCCACGAGGGACGGGGCCTGCCCCACAGCCTGCAGTCCCCCAGAGCCCATGAGGGACGGGGCTGCCCACAGCCTGCAGTCCCCCAGAGCCCACGAGGGACAGGGCCTGCCCCACAGCCTGCAGTCCCCCAGAGCCCACGAGGGACGGGGCTGCCCACAGCCTGCAGTCTCCCAGAGCCCACGAGGGACAGGGCCTGCCCCACAGCCTGCAGTCTCCCAGAGCCCACGAGGGACAGGGCCTGCCCACAGCCTGCAGGGTCCCCCAGAGCCCACGAGGGACAGGGCCTGCCCACAGCCTGCAGTCCCCCAGAGCCCACGAGGGACAGGGCTGCCCACAGCCTGCAGTCCCCAGAGCCCACGAGGGATGGGGCCTGCCCCACAGCCTGCAGTCCCCCAGAGCCCACGAGGGACGGGGCTGCCCACAGCCTGCAGTCCCCCAGAGCCCACAGAGGGACAGGGCCTGCCCACAGCCTGCAGTCTCCCAGAGCCCACGAGGGACAGGGCCTGCCCCACAGCCTGCAGTCCCCCAGAGCCCACGAGGGACGGGGCTGCCCACAGCCTGCAGTCTCCCAGAGCCCACAGAGGGACAGGGCCTGCCCACAGCCTGCAGTCCCCCAGAGCCCACAGAGGGACGGGGCTGCCCACAGCCTGCAGTCCCCCAGAGCCCACGAGGGACAAGGCCTGCCCACAGCCTGCAGGGTCTCCCAGAGCCCACGAGGGACAGGGCTGCCCACAGCCTGCAGGGTCTCCCAGAGCCCACGAGGGACGGGGCCTGCCCACAGCCTGCAGGGTCTCCCAGAGCCCACGAGGGACAGGGCCTGCCCACAGCCTGCAGTCCCCCAGAGCCCACGAGGGACAGGGCTGCCCACAGCCTGCAGTCCCCCAGAGCCCACGAGGGACGGGGCTGCCCACAGCCTGCAGTCCCCCAGAGCCCACGAGGGACGGGGCCTGCCACAGCCTGCAGTCCCCAGAGCCCACGAGGGACGGGGCTGCCCACAGCCGGATCTGCCCCCTGAAGCCTGTGTGAAGTCAGCGCTCTGACAGCACCGTGAAACGGCGCGAGGTTCTACGCCACAGACCTCAGGGTAACCTGCTAGGCCAGCAGCAGTAGCTAACGCAGCTTAATCCTTTACTTAGGGTACTGGTGCAAGTGCTTTTAAGAACCCCACGCCCTCGGAGCCCTCCCCTCCCCAACAGCCCACCTCCCAGGACAGAGGCACTGCTGCCCACATCTCGCCCTGGAGCAGGGTCAGGAGAGAACGTCAGAGCACCACGCGACGCCGCCGCTCGCACAGGTACGAAGGACAAACCGCTCGTCCTCCGTGTCCGCGTCCCTACAACCCAAAGCCTCCCCCTCCCCACCCCTCCAGCTCTCTCTTCGGCTTGTTTACCTTTTTTTCTTTTTAGAGACACAGATATAGGACTTCAGGATGCTATGCATAAAAACAGGCCCAGACAACTTGACAAGCCAAAAAAAAAATCGACAGTGCATCACCATTCGATGGAACACTTCCAACTGGCTCCCTTCTCGGCTGGAAATATCTTCATGGCTAAATACGTACGGCACATTCTACAGCACTGAGAACGGATGTGCACTGGGTTATCAGAGCTGGAGGAGGGGTGCAGCCCCGAGACCAGCACCGTTAGGACATCTGTCCCAGCTTGTCCGCCTCCCACGGAGCAAGCTCCTCTCCTGCTTCTGTCGGGGGCGGGGGGACATCCGTGTTCCCACTGAGCCCTGGAAGGAACCCTGTCAAAGGCATTAAAGATTCAAAGGGAAAAAAAAAAAAAAGGACCCCACGGTAACATTCCACCTCTGGTTTCATAGAATTCTCGGGGGCTGGAGTTGTAGCACAGCAGGTTAAGACATTTCCTACAATACCAGCCTCCCACATGGGCGCCAGTTCAAGTCCCGGCTGCTCCACTTCCAATCCAGCTCCCTGCTAACGCACCTGGGAAAGCAGTGGAAGATGGACCAAGTGGGTCCCTGCACTCACATGGTAAACCTGAAAGAAGCTCCTGGCTCCTAGCTTTGGATTGGCCTAGCTTTGACCGTTGTAGCCATTTGGGGAGTGAACCAGTGAATGAAAGACCTTTCTCTCTCTCTCTCTCTCCCTCTCTCCCTCCCTCCCTCCCTTCCTCCCTCTCTCTCTCTCCGCCTCTCTGTAACTCTTTCAAATAAATCTTAAAAAAAAAAAAAAATTCTCAGTCTCACCATTTGTTCTGAAAAGGAAAAAAAAAATCATTCAGTATCAGTATGTCAGAGTTCTGTGGTCAAAAGCAAAGCAGAGGGACTTTATTTGGGAAAAACAATTTTTATAAGCCGTGCCTCTTGCTGTAAATGTTACAGCATCTAATTATATTATTTCTGTCAGTTTTCTTTTGAAGATTTATTTCTTTGAAAGTTACAGCAAGAAACAGAGAGATTATCTTTTGTTTTACATATTTATTTATTTATTTGAGAGGAAGACTTAGAGAGAGAGTTTTCCAACCATTGGTCCACTCCCCAAATGGCCACAATGGCCAGAGCTGGGCCAATCCGAAGCCAGGAGCTTCTTCAAATCGCCCATGTGGGTGCAGGGCCCAAGGACTTGGGCCATCTTCTACTGCTTTCCCAGGCCACAGCAGAGAGCTGGATTGGAAGTGGAGCAGCCGGGACTTGAACCAGCGCCCACATGGGATGCCAGCACCACAGCAGCTTTACCGGCTCCGCCACGACGCTGGCAAGTTGCGCGTTGGTGAGAACTGTACAAAACGACACTGTGGCCCGCAGGCCTCTGCTTCCCCACAGTAAAGGTTTCCTCTGTGCAGCCAGCAGCCCCAGAACAGCAATGCTACCTGGCTGGCGGGGCATGCTGGAAAGCAAGCCAACACAGCCTGCGTCCCAGGCCGGCGTCAGAGGAGTGGAGGCACACAGCCAGCCGGCAGGCCTGCCCTGCCCCCACAGAGAGCGGAGGCCACCCCCGGAACCCTCTCCGCTCGGCCACTCACCCGACCCAGAGGGGAGAGCGGCGGCGCCCTCCGGGGCAGCAGGTGTGAGCCCGACCGGGCGCTTCCCCTCTGCTGTGCACAGCTCGTCCCGGAGCAGGCTTCCTTACCCCACTTGACGGATTAATTACGTGCACAAAGTGACAGGACGTGCCCACCCGGAACCATACCCAGCAAGGCGCAGGGCCAGGGTCCAAACTCGAGTCTGCCCAGCTGGACTCGGGCTCACCTCCTGCCTCGCAACGCTGTTTTCCTGCCACATTTCAAGTCATTCCTGGGTTTAGAAATGCCCTCACGGCTTACGTCCCAGCAGAGGAAACAACAAACGGAATAGAAACAGCCACGATTTTAAGCAGAGTGTTTCAGCTCTGAGGCCAGTTACACGGCTAACTCATATGCGACAGGACAGAGGAGGAGGGCAGAGCTGGAGGGGTAACCCAGGCACCCTGCAGGCACACAAGCCCCAAATGCCCAGCGGGGACACAGCAGCAGTCTGAGGGGCACACAGTGAGAGTGCCGGACGGCCAGGGACCCGGGAGCAGCCACACACACGTCACGGCCTCGTGCACACGGCGGCGGGAATGATCGGGACACAGTGAGAGGGGCGGACGGCCAGGGACACGGGAGCAGCCACACACACGTCACGGCCTCGTGCACACGGTGGTGGGAATGATCGGGACACCCTGTGACACAGAGCAGCCACACACACGTCACGGCCTCGTGCACACGGCGGCGGGAATGATCGGGACACAGTGAGAGGGGCGGACGGCCAGGGACACGGGAGCAGCCACACACACGTCACGGCCGCGTGCACACGGTGGCGGGAATGATCGGGACACAGTGAGAGGGACGCCCTGTGACACAGTGAGAGGGACGCCCTGTGACACGGAGCAGCCACACACACATCACAGCCTCCTGCACACGGTGGCGGGAATGATTGGGACGCCCTGTGACCCGGGAGCAGCCACACACACGGCACGGCCTTGTGCACACGGTGCTGGGCAGCGGGCTGACACGGGCACTCGTGGTGAGTTGCTGTGTGGCTGACAGCAGTTTTGGCAGGCAGTGTTTGCAGGATGGCTGTGACCACCTCAAGTGTACAACCCCTCTCCCGGGGACGCGGAGGCTCCCCGCTGTCTGCTCCTGCCTCCCCCTGCAGGGTGGGGCTCTATCTGGAACCTCTTTCTCCGTACTGGCTCACTCTTCTGAGCCTTCAAAGCACAAAAGCGTCTGCCACTTGGGGGAAATACACTGGAAACAAAGCCACCTCTGGGTGTCACGAGCGCGAGGTCCATCCTCCTGTCACCGTGGCGAATGCCAGCTCGGCTCCCGTGACAGGGGTAATCTCTGAGCACACACTGGCCTCGGTCACTCAGCAGACGCCCCGGGCGCTCCCCAGCCTCCTGGCACTCGCCTCAACACCCACCGTGGCCGACCCCTCTTCACCCTCAAGCTCTGTCCCGCTCTGGCTTCTATGGCTGTCCTGGCTCTGGACCTCGCTCTCTGCCCACCCCCTCTGGCCTCCCAGACAGGAGACAGTAGGCCCCCGGCCCTGTCCTAGCCCTCCAAGGCCAGCCTCCTGGAGCCTGCAAGCCCACGCCCACATTTCAAACTGTGGGCAGTGCCAGGGCACTTGGCGGCCTCTGGCACCGCTATGTTGCAGAAAGAGCAGCGCAAGACACTTAGAGGGCCAGGTGGCGGTGAGACCACAGTTTCTTAATGATCATACAGTACACTAACGTACAGTACACTAAGCAAAGAAGTTCAACAGGGGCCGGCACCGAGGCTCACTTGGTTAATCCTCCACCTGCGGCACTGGCATCCCATAAGGGTGCCGGATTCTGTCCTGGTTGCCCCTCTTCCAGGCCAGCTCTCTGCTGTGGCCCGGGAGTGCAGTGGAGGATGGCCCAGGTGCTTGGGCTCTGCAACCGCATGGGAGACCGGGTGGAAGCACCTGGCTCCTGGCTTCAGATTGGCGCAGTGCGCTGGCCGTTGTGGCCATTTGGGGGGTGAACCAACGGAAGGAAGACCTTTCTCTCTGTCTCTCACTGTCTATGACTCCACCTGTCAAATAAAAAAAAAAAAAAGTTCAACAAATAGTATGAAGAAAAAAAAAAAAAGCACTGTTCCTCAACAGTATAGACAAGGGCTATGAACAACCATCGAATCTCAAATGTCTATTTCACTCAATACATTACAGTTTGGGTACTCTATTAGTTACCTTGGATCAGGGTAAACTTATGATCATATCTGTCTTTTCGGGACTGGCTTATTTCACTAAGTGTAATGGTTTCCAATTACATCCATCTTGTTGCAAAAGACTGGATCTCATTTTTTTTTACAGCTAAGTAGTACTCCATCATGTATATATAACCTAATTTCTTTATCTGTTCAATAGTTGACTGACATCTGGGTCGATCCTTATCTTAACTCTTGTGAACTGAGCTGCAATGAACAAGGGGGAACGGATCACTCTTGCATGTGCTGAAAATTCCCAGGAGTGCTATGGCTGGGTCACATGGCAGGTCTGTGCTCAGACTTCTCAGGCATCTCCACACTGTCTCCACAGTGGCCTTTACCAGTGTGCATTCCCACCAGCAGTGGGTCAGGAGACCTTTTCCCACATCCTCGCCAGCATCTGTTGTTTACTGATTTCTGTATGAGAGCATTCTAATCGGGTGAGGTGAAACCTCACTGTGGTTTTGATTTGCATTTTCCTGGTGGCTGGTGATCCTCACCATTTCTGCATGTGTCTGTTGGCCTTTTGGATTTCCTCTCTTGGAAAATGCCTGTTCGAGTCCTTTGCGCCTTTCTTAACTGGGTTGCCTGTGTTGCTGTTGTTGATCATGGGAACAATTCTAACAAGATAACCATTCTATAACCATTCTTCCCTCTTTCCCTTTCTCCCTCCTTTTTTTCTTTTAATTTCTGCAAAAACATAATTTCAGTGCACTGCATAATCACAGGCTTAATGCAGCAGTAACCGTAATATTCAGCAAGTAAAGGGTAGAGAGACGGCAGTTCCCCAGGAGAACAAACAAGGGCTGAGAGGACAATCCCATCACAGGGTGTCTGCAGCGTTCAGCGTCACACAGGTGTACATCAACACGCACTTTACCAAGACATGGCTGATAAAGGTACTGATTAGAAACGCACATCTGTGAGGGGCAGTTACGAAGCGTGCACCTGTGGGAAACAGCCAGGGACTTCGTCTCAGGAACACATCTCCAAGCCGGACGTGCCTCCTCCCTCGGGCAGGAACTGACCCGGGGGGGGGGGGGGGGGCTGGGGCTGGTGAAGGAGCTGTCACTCCCAGAGCGTACGTTTCCCTAATTCTGTCCTGGGAAAGGTACACTGGAATTTCTTCAGTTTTCTGAGAGTAAGAACCCAGGTTTTCAAGGATTACAGGAAACACACCTGTTTAACCTGGCCAGTGGCCACGGCTTCCCCAAGCTGTGCTGAGACCGATCCTGTGTGCCAATGTGCCGACTCCACGTCCGCCCCCGCGGGTGGGCTGCACCACACGGCTGCTGAGTCCCCAGGTGTGTGTGTGTGTGTGTGTGTGTGTTCCAGGGACACAGTCCCACCCCCCAGGTACTCTCTTAACCGTCCCGTCCACACTGCACGGCAAGGTCATTTCTGTGTGGCTACGCGTTCGTCCACATGGCTCTTCACATGACAGCACTGCACTCCCTCCACAAAGCCAGCCAGGTCGGCAGGAAGCCCCCCGGGCCGCAGGCAGGTGACTGCCGTGCCTCCCCACACTCTGACTTCTGAAGAGCCGCAGTGACAGGGACAGAGAATTCAGCGGGGGAAGCTCCTGGCCTGAGGCCGGGCGACCGGCCTGCTCAGTCCTGCTCCACCCGCCAGCCTCACGCCCTCGGGTGCCCGAGTCCTCTCCCGAGAGCCAGAGATGGCCCGCGGCACCCGGATCTTGTGCCTCTTCCCGTCAGAAAGCTTCCACTTGAACCCCCAGCCAGGAGGGCGCTCCCAAGCCCCCAGGAGACCCTCAGTCCTTGCCGCCCTATGGAGCCCTCTTGGAACACTGGCAGGCAGCTGGGTGTGTGCCTACCACATCTGAGTGGCAGAAAACAATGTCTGCCCCTCTACCACAGCTGAGAAAAGACACAGAGTCGTAAAAAGTAAGAGAAATCGGGGCTGGCGCTGTGGCATAGTGGGTAAAGCTGCCACCTGCAGTGCTGGCATCCCACATGGCCACCGGTTCGAGTCCTGGCTGCTCCACTTCTGATCCAGCTATGGGCTGGGAGAGCAGTAGAAGATGGCGCAAGTCCTCGGGCCCCTGCACCCATGTGGGAGACCTGGAAGAAGGTCACTGGCGGCCATTTGCAGTGTGAACCAGCAGATGGAAGACTCTCTCTCTAACTCTGCCTCTCAAATAAAAAGTACATCTTAAAAAAAAAAAAAAAAAAAAGGAAGAAGAAGTGGAAGAAGAGGAAGAGGAGGAGGAAGGGGAAAACCCTTTCCCCATGGACACTAAAGCTTGGGGGCAGTGGGCCGTGCACAGCCCCAGACCCAGGCTTTACCACAGCACGGGCTCCACCACGGTCTCTGATTCTCTGACAAGGCCCTGCACTGGAGACCCTTCTCAAAACTAAGACAAGACGGCGTCCTAACGGAGGTGCAGGGAGGAAAGAGCCTCTCCCCGTCCCAGAACTGTCAACAAGCACCTGTCGTCAGTGCCAGACCGGGGCGCTCAGCACTTGGCCCGCTCGGACCGGGCAGCTCCGCCTCGAGGAAGCACAGCCCTGCGCCAACGGGGCCTTCGGGCCGCGGGGCTGACCCAGGGCAGGGACACAGCAGCCCCTGTTCCTTCGCTGGTAAAGCGCGCACTGGAGAACGCCGGCCTCGCCGTCCCAGGAACCAAGTCTCTCTATTGAGCAGCACAAGGGACGGCTTGGCACAAACCCCTCCCCCTGCAGGCACCTCCCGCTGAGAACAAGCCAACCCAGAAGGTCCCTGTAGACCAGCCGCCCCCCCCCCACACACATCAGCCTGGATCCCTCCTCCCAGTCCACTTCGCCTTTCACCCTGAACAGAGCAGAAAGAACAACCATGAGAAGGCAGCCGCACCTAAGGCTGACTCCACAACACACAGTCCCTGCGGCTGGCGCTGTGGTGCGGCCGGTGAAGTCACCACCTGCAGTGCCAGTGTCCCATATGGGCGCTGGTTCAAGTCCCGAGGGCCCCACTTCCGATCCAGCTCCCTGCTGTGGCCTGGGAAAGCAGTGGAGGACGGCCCAAGTCCTTGGGCCCCTGCACCTGTGTGGGAGACCTGGAAGAAGCTCCTGGCTCCTGGCTTCAGAACAGCCCAGCTCCGGCCACTGTGGCCATTTAGGGAGCAAACCAGCGGGATGGAAGACCTCTCTCTCTCTGCCTCTGCCTCTCTTGAACTCTTTCAAAGAAGTAAATAAATCCTTAAAATAAACAAACACACACTGCCCCTGACCCGCCCTCCTCACTCCATGAACAGCAGCCTTGCGCAGCGGCCAGCTCAGAGGGCAGAGGGGCGCGGCCGGGCTGGGGGCTGACCGCAGGTGGGACTCCGGCGGGGTGCATTCAACAGCAGACAGCTCACCCACCCCTCGACCTGGCAATTCTAATCCTAGGAATTTCTAGGCAAGAAAGGGAGGATGTAGCCCCAAAATGTGCATGTGTAGGCATGCGTATGCATGTATGTGTGTGTGTGCATGTGTCTACATTGTGCACATGTATGTGTGTGCACGTGTTCACGCATGCACGTGTATATGTGCGTGACTGGACATCTCCGAATTTTCTATAATAGAGAAACTCTGAAAGCGGATAATTAGGAGACCAGATACATAAATATGGTACCACATAGACCAGAATGCTACAGATGTTAACCATAACACAGAAGTGCACTCACAGACAGGGAAGAGTTTATGTGAAAAAAAGAACTGGACTTTTAAACGGGACTCAGGAGGCAGCCCAAGGACCAAGAGTCGAGGCGGAAGCAGTGGGCACAGCAAGTCCGCACGAGTCAGCTTGCTGTCGCTGCAGCGTCTTCAGAGAGGAGGCGGGAGGTTCTGGAAGTGACGGTGACAGGCAGGGAGGGGTGTCTCTGTGGTCTCTGACGAAGCCCCCAGGGAAGTAACAATAATCACCCACCTCCACACACCACTGAGTGGGTTAGGGTCCCACCTCTCAGTACCATTAACACAAGACTGGGGACCAACTCTCGAGCCAAGCCCTTGCGATGGAAACTGTAATTACAAACACAGGTGGCTACGCGACCCTCCAAGTGTGCACCTTCCTTTCCTTACACTTAATCGGACACTCCAGGCGGCCACAGCAGCTCCGGATCTGGGCTGGCACAGCCGCCACCAAGCACGTGTGGCTCCAATCTCATTCTCCCAAGGCAGCACGGCAAGGTCAGAGCTTCGGCCACGCTGGCTGCATCTCCAGGGCCCAGCGGCCACACGTGGCTGGAGACCACCATTCCGGTCAGTACACGCACTGTCCCCCACCCTCCCAGACAGCTCGGGCACACGGTGCTGCCCCACCATTCCGGTCAGTACACGCACTGTCCCCCACCCTCCCAGACAGCTCGGGCACACGGTGCTGCCCCACCATTCCGGTCAGTACACACACTGTCCCCCACCCTCCCAGACAGCTCGGGCACACGGTGCTGCCCCACCATCCCAGTCAGTACACACACTGTCCCCCACCCTCCCAGACAGCTCGGGCACACGGTGCTGCCCCACCATTCCGGTCAGTACACACACTGTCCCCCACCCTCCCAGACAGCTCGGGCACACGGTGCTGCCCCACCATCCCAGTCAGTACACGCACTGTCCCCCACCCTCCCAGACAGCTCGGGCACACGGTGCTGCCCCACCATCCCAGTCAGTACACGCACTGTCCCCCACCCTCCCAGACAGCTCGGGCACACGGTGCTGCCCCACCATCCCAGTCAGTACACACACTGTCCCCCACCCTCCCAGACAGCTCGGGCACACGGTGCTACCCCACCATTCCGGTCAGTACACGCACTGTCCCCCACCCTCCCAGACAGCTCGGGCACACGGTGCTGCCCCACCATCCCAGTCAGTACACGCACTGTCCCCCACCCTCCCAGACAGCTCGGGCACACGGTGCTGCCCCACCATCCCAGTCAGTACACGCACTGTCCCCCACCCTCCCAGACAGCTCGGGCACACGGTGCTGCCCCACCATTCCGGTCAGTACACACACTGTCCCCCACCCTCCCAGACAGCTCGGGCACACGGTGCTACCCCACCATTCCGGTCAGTACACGCACTGTCCCCCACCCTCCCAGACAGCTCGGGCACACGGTGCTGCCCCACCATCCCAGTCAGTACACGCACTGTCCCCCACCCTCCCAGACAGCTCGGGCACACGGTGCTGCCCCACCATCCCAGTCAGTACACGCACTGTCCCCCACCCTCCCAGACAGCTCGGGCACACGGTGCTGCCCCACCATCCCAGTCAGTACACGCACTGTCCCCCACCCTCCCAGACAGCTCGGGCACACGGTGCTGCCCCACCATCCCAGTCAGTACACGCACTGTCCCCCACCCTCCCAGACAGCTCGGGCACACGGTGCTACCCCACCATCCCAGTCAGTACACACACTGTCCCCCACCCTCCCAGACAGCTCGGGCACACGGTGCTGCCCCACCATTCCGGTCAGTACACACACTGTCCCCCACCCTCCCAGACAGCTCGGGCACACGGTGCTGCCCCACCATTCCGGTCAGTACACACACTGTCCCCCACCCTCCCAGACAGCTCGGGCACACGGTGCTACCCCACCATCCCAGTCAGTACACACACTGTCCCCCACCCTCCCAGACAGCTCGGGCACACGGTGCTACCCCACCATTCCAGTCAGTACACACACTGTCCCCCACCCTCCCAGACAGCTCGGGCACACGGTGCTGCCCCACCATTCCGGTCAGTACACACACTGTCCCCCACCCTCCCAGACAGCTCGGGCACACGGTGCTACCCCACCATCCCAGTCAGTACACACACTGTCCCCCACCCTCCCAGACAGCTCGGGCACACGGTGCTACCCCACCATCCCAGTCAGTACACGCACTGTCCCCCACCCTCCCAGACAGCTCGGGCACACGGTGCTACCCCACCATTCCGGTCAGTACACACACTGTCCCCCACCCTCCCAGACAGCTCGGGCACACGGTGCTACCCCACCATCCCAGTCAGTACACACACTGTCCCCCACCCTCCCAGACAGCTCGGGCACACGGTGCTGCCCCACCATTCCAGTCAGTACACACACTGTCCCCCACCCTCCCAGACAGCTCGGGCACACGGTGCTGCCCCACCATTCCGGTCAGTACACACACTGTCCCCCACCCTCCCAGACAGCTCGGGCACACGGTGCTACCCCAGACCCCGTGGAAAGCGGGGTTCAGGAGCACGTCCACGCAGCACACACATGAGGGTAACATGTCCAAGAGGCCTCCCTTCAACGCGGCATTGTGGTCAAGGACGCGGCCCTGCACACACAAGAGCTGCACCGTTCTTTGGAAACGAATTCCATCTCTTTTCTTAAAATTAGATCTAAATAAATCAGTACTGAAAACCTCAATCCAGACCGGGGCTGGTGGGCAAGGGTTGAACCGCTGCCTGTAGTGCCAGCACCCCGCATGGGAGCAGGTTCAGGCCTTGGCTGTTCCACTCTGATCCCACTCTCTGCTAATGCACCTGGGAAAGCAGTGGAAGACGGCCCCAGTCCTTAGGCCCTGCACCCACGTGGGAGACCCAGACACAGTTCCAAGCTCCTGGCTTCAGCCTGGGCCAGCCCTGGCATGCGGCCACGTGGAGAGTGAACCATCAGGTAGAAGATCTGTCTTGTCTGTCTGTCTGTCTCTCTCTCTCTCTCTCTCCACCTTTCAAATAAATAATTCTAAAAAAACTCTGATCACTCAGCACGGGAGAAGTGAATCTAGGTTCTACCTGACTGTGAAGATATTAAGCCTTCAGTTAGAAAGGAAAGCACTTTTTTGGAAAGCATGAAAGTCTTGTCTTTGTCATAAAAGTTAAACGTACATATATGCGTGATCTTGTCTCCAGCTGATTATCCATTTTATTCCTCTTGCTTTCTCTCAATTTCAAATGTCCTCCAGGAGAGAGAACCGATCTTGCTGGTACTCTGCAAACATCAGGAGCCAAATAAACACCGGCAGATAAGGACGGACTGCTGAGCACAGAGCTCAGGGACAGGAACCTTTCGTCTACACTGGGAATGCTCCACCTCCCCCAGCCCAGTGTGCGAAGTTCAGCCTGATGCAAGCGTGCTGCAGCAGACGGACAAACACACCCTACCTGGCTAGCGTCCAAGGTGCACACAGTGTCTTGAATTTAAACAGAGCTCGTGACAGAGAATTTCCACATACTCTCACATGGAGCTCTTCCCCAAGTCAGATTTATACAGTCTTGCTTAGATAAACCCCTCACACTGTGCACACAGTGGTTTAGAAAGCAGCGATGGTGATGGGTCTCCAGGCACTCTGTAAAGAGTGAAGTCGCGGGCCGGCGCCGCGGCTCACTAGGCTAATCCTCCACCAAGCGGCGCCGGCACACCGGGTTCTAGTCCCGGTCAGGGCGCCGGATTCTGTCCCGGTTGCCCCTCTTCCAGGCCAGCCCTCTGCTGTGGCCAGGGAGTGCAGTGGAGGATGGCCCAGGTGCTTGGGCCCTGCACCCCGTGGGAGACCAGGAAAAGCACCTGGCTCCTGGCTCCTGCCATCGGATCAGCACGGTGCGCCGGCCGCAGTGCGCCAGCCGCGGCGGCCATTGGAGGGTGAACCAACGGCAAAGGAAGACCTTTCTCTCTGTCTCTCTCTCTCTCACTGTCCACTCTGCCTGTCAAAAAAAAAAAAAAAAAGAGTGAAGTCGCGGGGCTGGAGCTGTGGTGTAGCAGGTGAAGCCACCGCCTGCCACGTCAGCATCTGACATGGGCGCCTGTTCCAGTCCCGGCTGCTCCACCTGGGGATGCGGCTGAGGACAGTGCAAGTGCTTGGGCCCCTGCACCCACGTGGGAGACCCGGAGGAAGCTCCGGGCTCCTGGCTTCAGCCTGGCCCAACCCTAGTGAACTACTGGATGGAAGACCTCTGTCTACACCTCTCCATCTGTCTAACTATGAAATAAATAAAATACATCTTTTTAAAAAATAAACTCTTCATTTGTGTTTCTTTGCCTCTCAAAATATTTAACTTTTTAATGATTTAAAAAAATTTTTTCAAAAATGGACAGTGGGAGTGGAGCAGAGAGGGCGGGCACTTGGCCCAGCCGTTAAAACCCCAGTGAGGACCCCTGTGTCCTGTACGGACGGCCTGGACTCCGTACCTGGCTGTGTTCCGGGTTCCAGCTTCCCGCTAATGCGCACCCTTGGGCGACAACAGGGAAGCCTCAGGTACCTGGGCCCCTGCCGCCCACATGGAGACCTGGAAGGAGCTCCTGGCTCCCAGAACCACCACAGGTCCATCTCTCCCTTTCTGTGTCTCTCAAGATAAACAATTCTGTTTAATGCTTGGGAAAAAAATTTAAAGAATTCAATCTTTTTGAAAATACACTAAAACAACAGCTTTAAAAAATAAAGCACAGAGGCTGGTGTTGTGATGCCACAGGTTAAGCTGCCACTCCACCACCACCTATCAGGGTGCTGGTTCACGCCGCCGAGCCAGCTCCCTGCTAATGATGGCCCACGCACACGGGGCCCTACCACCCACATGGGAGACCCCAAGGGAGCTCCTGGCCCAGCCCTAGTCACTGTGGTCATCTGGGAAGTGAACCAGTAGATCGAAACATCAATCTCTCTCTCTCTCATAGCAGTCTCTCTCCTGCTCTCCCTCTCTGTTATTCTGCCTTTCAAATAATCTTAAAAACACAACTCACAGAAGTGAAATGCCTGTAGGGAACTCAAAGCTCTGCAGGAGTATTCCTCGCTAAGATTTTACACTGCTGTGAACAGGAACCCAAAGAGCATCCTAACCATGCAACTGCCCATTCCACACCAATGTCTTTACAGGAAAACACTTCACAATCCGCTCAACTCATTTAAACCACGCCAGGGGGTCCGAGAGCACTTGTGGTGCACGCGATGACACAGGTGTGTGCGTGTGGATGCGGCCTGGACGTGGCTCCTCCCCCGACAGGGGGTCCGAGAGCACCTGTGGAGCACGCGATGACACAGGTGTGTGCGTGTGGATGCGGCCTGGACGTGGCTCCTCCCCCGGAGGTTCCTGCACCAGCAGGCAGGGCCCCCAGGCAGCTGCATCGGGCGGGGGTGGGCTAGGAGAGGTGATGAGGTCAACAGGGTCAAGGAGTCAGCTGGGCCTTGCAGAACTGGTCAGGGACCACAGGGCTGGACTGTCCTCTTGGCCCCCTCTCTTCCCCGTGTACCCCGTCACGCGTGTGACACCTCCAGCCAAGGCGCCCTGCTGCACGACCGTGAGCCATGATAAGCCCTGGATAAGCACACAGCCTCCGACGCACTGTTGCAGCGACAGAAGACTGGCTGGGACAGACACAGACATCGAGAGGAGGCTCTGGTTAAATCTGAGTCCTGGCATGGCACGCCTGCCTGTCTCTGCGTTTGTTCCGAGGGTGAATGATGAGCGAAAGGGCCGAAGACCAGAAGCCCATGAGGAACCAGAACAAAGCAGTCCCAAGCCGGCGGGAGCGGCTGCAGACGCACAGCTCCCCCAGCGGACCCTGGCCTCCCACCATGCCCGACAACACGCAGGGATGAGCGCGTGTGGGTGTTTCTGCACCAATGGCACTGGAGCAGAAAATCACATCCCCACAGGACTATCCGCCATGAAGTCTGCAGACCCTGACTACCCCTTAACATGAAGGGAGGCTGCACACACCTGCCCAGAGCCAGATTTCCCCGATTCCTCCTCAAAGCCAACCTCCATCTGCTAAAATCAGCATTCATCCAGCAGTCACCCGGCTCCGAGGACTCGGGCCAGCTCCGAATCCTCCCCTTCTCTATGCTGCAGGCACGAAACCCCACTGCCAGTCCCCTCTCCCTGGGAGATGCTGCACACGGGCACACGGGCACACGGGCAGGGAGCGTGAGGCCGCTGCTCTGACAGGAGTCAGCACGCCCCGAACATGTGAGCTGGAACAGGGCAGCCGGCTCTTCTACTCTGCTGTCACTCCTCAACTTCCTCACTGACCCAACGCAATGGCGCTCCCCCAGTCCCTTCCAGCTCCTGCACCTGCAGCCCACTCGCCTTCCTGGGGCCCCTGGATCAGGTGAGCCCACTGCTCAAAGCCCCGGGCACCCCCTTCCCCTCACCGGGGTCTCTGCACCACACAAAGCCTTCAGGCTGCCACCAGAACGCTCTCCCCATCTTCTCCCAGATGCCGACTCTGTCCTCTCACACCAGAATCAATCCTGCACTTTCCCAGCTCTAGGCTTTTCTCTCTATCCGCCCCTGCCCCTCGCCAGATCCCTCTCCACCTGCCCCTCGCCACAAGTGTTCTGTGCTCTGCAGCTCCCAAGACCCAGCCCCCAGCCCCGTGCTCCGTGCACCGCCCGTGTTGTGACCTCAGCGCCCGTCTCTGTCCAGCTGACCCAGTACCAGCCACACACGGTCAGGAAGATGACAGACGTACCTTTCACTTTCAAGGTCAGAATTCCATGACGCAGAGTCAGAGGCCACGCCTCCCACAGGGAGACCTCAGGAAGTCCATGGAAAAATGGAACTAGAAGGCTGTGTAACAGTATTTGGAAATCCAGGCAGTTTTCTTCTGCATGAAAATACGTGTTTTCCGTGAACTTGTTGAAGTTCCCCTGTTATCTCTAGAACTTATGTACATAATATCTATATTCTTAATATAATTTCTCCTCTAATTCCAGTATTACAAGTTTTTTGTTTAAAGAACTAACAAAGACTTCAATTTTCAAACCTACACTAAAATCATATATACCTGAAAAACAGAATTCAGTATTTGGGTAACTTCCTTCCCACTCAAAATGTATCAAAATTTTCATTTCTTTGTCACAGAAATTTGACTTTTGGAAATTTATCCTATAAAAATGTCCCCAAAGACTTGCAAACAATATATGATGTTACTACTAGTTATGGGAATTTTTAAAACAGAAAAAAATAATAAAACCAAAGTAACACAATCTAAATCTAAGGACTCAATGCTAGTAATAGTTAGTACTGTCATAATCTAATTTTAAAATTGAGATTCCTTCTAAGTATTCACTATAGCAGCTAGTAATCATGTTTGATTTTCATTTTTTATTTCAAAGGCAGAGAGAAACAGTGGCAGAGACAACAAGATCTCCCACCTGCTGGTTACTTCCCCAAAAGCCGACAACCAGGGGTCAGAATTCCCCACGGGTCTCCCGCACGGTGGCACAGACCCAACCAGAGGAGCCATCTCCTGCCGCCTCCCCAGGCGTGCACTGGCAGGACGCTGGGTGCTAAGCAAAGCAGCGCTCTGGGAAGGGATACGGGCACCCCACGCGGCAGATAACGGCTGCACCCAGCACATCCCTGATCAAGTCTGTGGAAGACTACGTGAGACATCATCTTTACAATAACAGAAACAGCGTGGGCCTAATTACAAAATACGTATACCCGCCCTCCCAGGGAGTGAGTGGATAGATAAATACCAGCATTTGGTCCATTTCTAACACATAAGCCTGCTTCCCAACACAGACTCCTACTCCTAGTCTTCTTGAAGCCGTACATTGTATGTAATCGTGCACACACATACGACCTTGAGCAAATTCGCATTAACAGAAACACACGAGCACGAAGTGGGAGAGCGACGCTGCTCTGCGAGCAGGAGCCCTAAGTGACTTCCCCGTGTTCCACATGCTCTGCAATGCATCCGTGGCTCTCACCCTCACAGAAGGACACAGCATCGCCTTCAAAAATAAAATCTAATTTAAATATGTCTATCCGCCTCACAGGGCACATGTAAGCCAGCTGCCTTTGGCTTTTTACAGATTTATTTATGTATTTGAAAGTCAGAGTTAACAGTGAGAGAGGGAGAGAGAGAGGGAGAGAGAGAGAAGGAGAGAAAGGGAGAGAGAGGGAGAGAGAGAGAGAACCTTCCATCTGCTGGTTCACTCCCCAAATGGCCGCAACAACCAGGGCTGGGCCAGGCCAAAGCCAGGAGCCAGGAGCTCCACCCCAGTGGGTGCAAGGACCCAAGCACTTGGGCATCTTCCGCTGCTTTCCTAGGTGCATTGGCAGGGAGCTGGATCAGAAGTGGAGCAGCCGGGACTCACACTGGTGCCCACATGGAGACAGCGGCTTAACCTGCTGTGCCTTCTCCTTCTAACACTGATAGCCGTACGTTCTATGGATACTGTGCCGTATCTCGTCAGTGCAAAGGGATGAAACCAGGCATCTCCCTCTCTTCTTTCTGTTTGTACCTAACGTCACTACAGTCTCCAGTTGCCCCGCCGGGCAACATGGGGCCTGTCCCCTGTTCTTCACCACCCTGGTCCCGAGAGCCAGCTCCCTGACCAATTCTGTTGGCACATTTAACACTGTGACAACACGATTCAACAAAAATTAAGGTTTAAAACACAGTAGCCCTTCCGGCAAGCCCCCTGCTGGGTACACACCTACAACAATCAAAAGCAGGACATCAGGGGCCAGCACTGTGGTGCGGCCGGCTAATCCCCTAACACATCATCAAGTCCTTAAGGACAAGGTCCCAGCAATACTGACCTCAGCCACTCCCTGCACCCAGCTGGGAGCCTGCAACTTAGCCCTCGGTCTGCCCGCTGCCCAAGGGGACACCACCTCCCCACACTCACTGGCACCCCTTCCTGCAGGCCGAGCCACCTGTGGACCCACACAGTGGCACAGCTCCAAGCACCGGGGATTCTCTGAGTCCCCGTTCTCCCCATCAGTTCCTCTGGCTGACCAGAAAGCACCCTAAAAGGCCTTCCTAGCCAGGGAGGTGACCACTGGGACCACCGGCCAGGCGTGCGAGTTTTAAGCAAATGAACTCCACTACGGTATCTGGCTTGGCTCGCTCCTGCCAGCGCTGACCCTCTGCTTATCCGGCCTCTTCTCAGCAGGAGCTCCAAACTGAACACCTGCCACCGCTTCTGGCCCCTGACAAAACCAACACAGCTTGGCAACCAGATCTGCCACCGCCAGCCCGACGCCGACCCCAACAGCAAGCAGGACCCGTCCTCTCGCATACAAAAGCAGCAGCGAGACACATGCGCCCCGGGTCACGACTGCCAAGGAGTAAAACGTGAACTGCCACCGCTCACCGTCCTGACCCGATCAGTGCACATCACATAAACTGATCACAGGTACCCACAGAGAGCTACACTTGCGTCAGCTGAAACTTTTAAATACAACTTCAAAAAACAATTTTTAAGTCAACTGAAGGCCGAAACATCACAGATCAATCATCTTAACGCTGAAAGTGAGCCAGGTCGCTGACACACTCAGAAGCAAACAAAACCACACAGCTAACTCAGATTTCACTGAGGACTCCCACTAAAACAGCTGAAGCTACCCACCATGCTGTCTGATCAACCCACCTACCAGTCTAACCCACTCACCGATCTAACCACCCACACGCCCTCCAACCCACCCAGCCTGCTGTCCAACCCACCCACATGCTGCCCAACCCACCTACACACTGCCCAACCCACCCACACGCCGTCCAACCCACCCACACGCCGTCCAACCCACCCACACGCCGTCCTACCCACCCACCCTGCTGTCCAACCCACCCACACATTGTCTAACCCACCCACTCCACTGTCCAACTCACCCACACACTGTCCAACTCACCACCCACACACTGTCCAACTCACCCACCCACCCACCCTCCAACCCATCCACCCTGTTGTCCAACCCACCCACACATTGTCTAACCCACCCACTCCACTGTCCAACTCACCCACACACTGTCCAACTCACCACCCACACACTGTCCAACTCACCCACCCACCCACCCTCCAACCCATCCACCCTGTTGTCCAACCCACCCACACATTGTCTAACCCACCCACTCCACTGTCCAACTCACCCACACACTGTCCAACTCACCCACACACTGTCCAACTCACCCACCCACCCACCCTCCAACCCATCCACCCTGTTGTCCAACCCACCCACATGCCACCCAATTCACCCACACGCTGCCCAACCCACCCACACAGTCTAACCCACCCACATGCCACCCAACCCACCCACACACTGTCCAACCCACCCACACACTGTCCAACTCACCCACACACTGTCCAATCCACCCACACACTGTCCGAATGACCCACCCCGCTGTCCGACTGACCCACGATGAGTCGAGGTGGTGCCTTAGATTATCAGGCGGAAGACCGTCAAGAGGGCCGTGGGCCTTCGTGACGAGAGAATGACCTCACGCTCGTTACAGACACCCCTCTGTGTGTAATGCCCGAACTGTTAGCTGGGCACCTGTTCACCGAAACAGAATCTCCTTGCTCACCTACTGAAAGGGGCAGCTGCTGATCTGATCCTAACGGTCACATACACTCAGAATAAAAGCACTTAATATCTCATCACAACTTCTCCCGTTTCTTAGTTCTGTCCCAGGTCCCCACACACTTCTGAGCACCACCACGTGAGCCGTGTCGTGCACAACACATTTGGCCACACTGTCACCCTGCAGACTTCAGATCAAGTGCATCTGACCAGCAGGGGCAGACGGAAGAATACCCAAACCTGGGTGCGGCTGGCCCTCCCGGGGAGGCCCCGTGTGCCGCGGCATCAGCACGTCCTGGTCTGTTTAAGCTTCAGACTCACCCTGGGAACAACACTCAGGGACTCCCGCCACCTTAGGCCTGGGCGCACGGAGCAGGCGGACACAGCGGCCAGGCCTGCCTGCCTGTGCGCACCCCCACCCGATCTGAGAACGTCACCCTCCACGCGCTTCCAGGGCGGCCACAGCAACAAGCAGACGGGCACCCTCCCAACCCCCAACAGCGCTGCTCAGGGCTCACACCCAGCCAGCCCCCGGCGGTCGCAGCCCAGTCACCAGGGCCCCAGGTCCCCACCAGGGCTCAAGGCTCACACCCAGCCAGCCCCCGGCGGTCGCAGCCCAGTCACCAGGGCCCCAGGTCCCCACCAGGGCTCAAGGCTCACACCCAGCCAGCCCCTGGCGGTCACAGCCCAGTCACCAGGGCCCCAGGTCCCCACCAGGGCGCTCCCAGTCCTGCAGCCATGCTCAGGAAACCAGTGTCGCTCTGTGCTAGGGGGCGGTGCGGAAAGCCACCTCCAAGGACTCGTAACACCTACTATGAGTGGTGTGTTACGTGTGCAGGATGTTATGTGCACAGTGTGCTACGTGTGCCGTGTGTTATGAGTATGATGTGTGCGGTATGCTACATGTGTGGTGTGTCACATACAGGGTATGTTATTGTGCTGTGTGTTAACCGTGTGGTGTGTTATATGTGGTGTGTTATGTATTTGTTATATTAACCATGTGATGTGTTATGTATATGGTATGTTAACTGTGTGGTGTGTTATGCATGGTATGTTATACGTGTGGTATCTTATGTGTGATGTGCTATATATGTGACACGTTACATTGCAGTGTGTTGTGTGTGGTGTTGCGTGCATGGTATGTTATGCATGTGGTGTGTTATGCATGTGGTGTGTTATATGTGGTGTGTTATGTATGCAGTATATTAACCACGTGATATGTTATATATGTGGTGTGTTGTATATATGCTATGTTAACTGTGTGGTGTGTTATGTGTGTGCCACATTACGTATGTATTTATTTATATCGGGTGTGTTGTGTTACATATATGGTGTGCTGTGTGCAGCGTGTTATGTATGTGGCATGTCACGTATGTTGTATGTGCTCCACAGGCACAGTGGCAGGTACACCGCTCGCTCTCAGAGAGAACGGCTTCCACGTGTGTTTTATGAGCACGCTGACTTCTACGGCACCGACCAACCCAGCTGGTGCGGCTGAAACTCCGGGGAGCGATGTCTGGTTGTCGGGGTGCTCTGCCAGCACTTTCTGAGGCGTGTCCTTCCCAGACAAGCTGCGGACCACCGTGAACCCCTAACCCTCTGTGTCAGGAAACCCAGGCTGCTGTCTCTTCCACCCGCAGCTGCCTGGTGAGCCGAGAAAGCGACTCTTCGATCGGGTCGTCTACGTGGGCTCGGCCCTGGCTGCTCCGGCCTGCAGAGCGCAGGACCACAGCACACCCGGTTTCCAACTAAGGATGTCCTCGCACCCAGACCCCCGACTCAAACACCCAGCCGCTGGCCGCCCGCCTCAGGAGGCCGGGGCGCCGCAGCTCTGCGCGAGATTTCAAAGGGGCCAGAAATACAAAGTGACAAGGAACACGGAACCAAGCCCAGCGTAGCCTCAGAAAACAAACACACTCGGACTCTGAACGTCACCCGACTCGTGTGCTCCCTGCTCGGAGCAGACTCCAGAGCGAAGTCCACTGCAGCAGGAAGATGGTCCACGTCCAGCACAGCCAGGAAACCCGCTGCTGGCAGACTTGCAGACGTGGCAAACAGGCTGTTACGGAGCGGCCGAGCAGGAGGAAGGCGGGGGGCCTGGGCAGGGTGCACACCCCTCACACTCAGCCAACCTGGAGCCGGGGAGGGACCAGAATGCTGGGACACACGTCACTGCCGCCGGCTGCCAGGCGAGCACCCGCTCCCAGGACACGAGATCTTGTCCCCCCTTCACTGCACTCCCTGAGTGCCTCCCGCGAGGTGTGGGTACTTCCCACAGCTGCTGCCTGCTAGCCAGAGGCAGCGTGCACGCACACACACAGGACCAGCGGGTTTTAAAACTGCAGACGTGGACAGCAACACTGCCGGCTCAAAGAAGAGAAATGGAGGGTGTGCTACAGCAAAGAGGAGAGACAGGTGGAAGGGAAGGGAAGTCTCCCACCGGAGTTCTACAGCCTAGACCTCATCCCTGATTCTCCAGGGGAGGGCACGAGTAGCCGCGTCTGAAGCCGCCGACCACCTCACCCACACCAGCAGGCCTCCCCCACCCCAGACGGAGAAACCTGCCCGAGCCCTGCCTTGCTCAAAGCACCCTGAACCCCACCCGAGGAAGCCAGGCTGGGCACACGTATTCTCACACTTGAACACGGGCCAGTGGGAGAAACCCACTTGGGACGATCGGTCTCGGTAATCGCACACCGGGAAGTGCCGAGTTGGACCACGGCCCGTCCTCCTCTGGTGGGCATCAGAACGGGGGGCCGACACCCTGCACAGGCACGGACGGTGCTGGGGGCACTCACTGGACACCTCGACCGCGCAGAGGGGAGCACGGGTGGAGCATGAGGATTCAGGGACCAGGCACTGAGCGAGGCCGCCCGGCGGGCAGGAGCAGAGCGGGCTCGCTGTCCCCCGCCCACCGCCTCCGGAGCCCAGGCTCCTTCCCTGTGATGTCCTTGGGGCCAAGCAAGCAGTCCCCCCCGAAGCCCCCTTCACTCTTTCCTTCTATTCCTGTCACAGTGATGTCTCACGAAACATCATCCGTTTTAGTCTCCGGTCGCAGGAAGCGAGCCCACGGAGGCCAGGGCCCCCGGCGGGTGGGCGAGTTCCCCGGGCAGTGGGAGTGCGCGGCCACGGAGGGAGCGGTGGGTGGGCAGGACAGCCAGAGGCTGAGTGCTGGTGCCCCGGGCTGCGCCCCGAGGTGTGCACTTGGAGCCGCAGCACCTGCTTTCCCCGGCTCCACGCTTTCCCCGGCCAGGCAGGCTCGTTCCTGAGTGGAGCTGGCAGCCAAACGGCCCTGAGCTTCAGCGCTTCCCCTGCCCACCAAGTGCCCCGCGGTGACCCTCCACAGGTTCCAGAAGTGCTCCTCTCAACGTCAGCTGTCCAGTTTCATGTCAGCGGTCTGCAGCGCCCACCCACCCCAGCAGACCATCCTGCCCCCACCCGGGCTCAGGAAACCACAGCCAGGCTCGCTGTCCAGCCCAAGTCAGTCCCCAGGGTGCAGAGGCAAACCAACAAGACCAAGAAGAAAGGCGCCCACCATGTCTGGCTGCCTACCCCTGGCCCAGCCGGGACTCCCTGGTGTGTGCTGCCCCGAGCCCTACTCACCCTCCTGTTCAGTCCTCCATACCCCAAGTTACCAAGCAGCACTGTGTGGGTGGACAGCGCACTTACAGAGCACACAAGGACTCAAGACATGGGCCTAACGGAGTGACAACAGACGCCAACAGTCTGCAAAGCAAACCCCGTTCCCACGGCTTAGGTCCACCCTCACGTGCTCAATACTCAGTCACCTTCCTGGACACAGCCGCCTCTCGGTGACCATACGTCTGTGTGGTCCAAGCACTGCCCAAGACCACCATCTGCTGATGCTGCAGCCCCTGTTGCGAGGTGGCAGCTCACTGGTATGTAACCACACCCGTTCTCTCTAGATGACGTAGAATCCAGAGGATCACGACACACAATCTCCAGGTGACTTACAACACCTAACGCGATGCAAGTGCTTCCTAACAGCTGTGGCGCCGCAGGTACAGCCGATGACGAGAAAAAACCTGCCTGCGCTCGGTACAGACCCCATTTTACGTTTCCAAGTATCTGTCCACCACGGTTACTTCCTTCGCAAATGAGGAGCCCAGACACAGACCGCTGACGGCACCGGCTTTGCTAGGCCGCCTCGGGGCTCCTTACACAGAACAGAAGAAATCGAGATCAGACGCGAGGTCTGTGCCACAGAGGAGAACCAGCGGTGAGAAGTCTGTGCCACATCACAGCACCTGGGTTGGAGTCTGTGCCCCAGCTCCCGACTGCTGTCAGTGTAGACCACGGGAGGCAGTAGGGATGGCTCAACTGTGCCCCTGCACCCCGTGTGGGAGACCTGGACTGTGTTTCTGGCTCCTTGCTCCCGGCTCCAGCCCGGACCCAACCCTGGCTGTGGTAGGCATCTGGGGAGTGACCAGCAGACAGGAGCTCGCTGTGTGTGTGTGTGTGTCTGTGTCTGTGTGTGTGACTGCCTCTCAAAGAAACCATCTTTTCAAAACCACAGTGCCACATGGGTTAAAATTAAAGTGCGTCTTCAGTCACATCAACTTCGGCTTTCGGGAGACAGAGCCGTCTCTAAGGTTCCAGGGTAAGCAGCTCGCCAACACTTCGAGCCCGGAGCAAGCACTAGCCACTAACACAACAGTCCACACTATGCACAGCGGGAGAAGGCTGGCGGAGACCAGACAGCCACGTCATCCGCCAGTACCGCTGCACAGGAACGGGATCCTGACAGACCTGTGAGGCTGAAAGTCTGAGACCCGACACACGCGGCCTCGTGACCTCTTTCCCATCAGCTACCACCCTCCCAGCACTGGAGCAAGAGAAAACGCACAGGGTAACCGTGACTACACTTACTGAACGGCAGTGACCAATTACAATGCTGAACGTCAGTTTAAACCTGAAATCCTGTCATCGGCAACGGACAGAACTCCACATTTGGAGCGAAATCATGTCCGGTGTGACATGTGTGCGACCAGAGCTCATCAGACACACACAAAGCATTCTCCTTTCCCTCTGGGCCCAGCAGGCCCGGACACACACCCACGGGGAAGGCCCTGCTTGTGAACCGTTCCCACCTCTGCAGAATACGCCGAACCACACGCACTCCCCCGACGGGCACTTCCAACCCTCCCTTCCTGGAGCCAGGTCCGTGATCAGCGGCACCCAAAATAAAACTGACCTGTACTCCTACAAAGCTCGCAAAGCAGGCACAGGCCCCCTGCAGTCGCTAACCACCACCCTCATCGGACCCCCACCGCATCTCTCTCGGCATCGGGAAGCCAGCTGTCTGCCTGTAGACGCCACAGGACCTCTGCCAAGGGCGGCACACACTCCACAGACACAGAAATTAAAATCACATACTGAGGCATGATACCCACGGGAGACTAGACCCTCAGCTAGAGAGCTCACGTTGCCCAAATGTTTTATAACTCCTTTTCAAGTCATTGGCTTTTTTTTTTTTCATTTTAGTAGGATCAAGTTTTTCACTACTAATTCTCACAGTATACACTTCCCTTTCTACATGTATACACAAACACTTTTTTTTTTTTTTTTTGGACAGGCAGAGTGGACAGTGAGAGAGAGAGACAGAGAGAAAGGTCTTCCTTTGCCGTTGGTTCACCCTCCAATGGCTGCCGCGGCTGGCGCACCACGCTGATCCGAAGCCAGGAGCCAGGTGCTTCTCCTGGTCTCCCACGGGCAGGGCCCAAGTACTTGGGCCATCCTTCACTGCACTCCCTGGCCACAGCAGAGAGCTGGCCTGGAAGAGGGGCAACCGGGACAGAATCCGGCACCCCAACCGGGACTAGAACCTGGTGTCCCGGTGTCGCAGGCGGAGGATTAGCCTAGTGAGCCGCGGCGCCGGCCATGCACAACACTTTTAAACATAAACACCAAGGTCAGGAGAATCACATGAGCAGATGAACTTAGAAAACCAAGAGCAGGGGTAAAGGGCAGTGACAGGTATTATGATCACTGGGCTTCTCTGACTCCTCCGCGTGAACCCATCCCCAGTGCCCTGGGCCTCAGGGCCCACAGGCCCTCTCTGGGCTTCCGAAGCAGTGCGCAGCCAGGCTTGTCATGAACATGGGTTCTGCCACCTGCACTTTGCCTTCAGGTGGGACCCGCACACAGCAGTCTGGGTACCTGGGAGAATGTACCGGTGGGAGTGTGTCTGGACAGTTTGCTCCCCTGGTCTCACGTTCATCAGGTGAGCAGGGGGCTCCCGACAGACACAGCCGTTTCCCTGACCTCTGGATTCCGCCCCACACGGCTGAGAGAGACAGGATGTCAGAACGTGTGAGTCCTTGCAGAGGGTTTGTTTCCTGCGCTGTTTCTGGCTCGGTCCTCCTGCTGGAGCCTACTGTTATCCTCCAGTTTTTTCTTTTCCTTTCTCTTCTTCTTCTATTTCAGGCTCCCCTTGCTCATGAGAGGTGGAGGGAGCCCTGGGCACTCGGGGGTGACCTCCCTACAGTGCCAGCTTTCACTGTGAACCTGCCTCCTCCTTTCACGGCACCAGAGGGAGGCGACGTGAGCTGGTTAGCTCTGTCGTCTGCCCCTGGAGTCTGACTTCCAGTTCTGGAATCTCGGCTGGCTTTCCAGCTTCTATGGACCCTTTAAGTCTCTGTCTGTCCTTCCTCAGTTTCTCCCGGGACACACCGTCCAGTGAACCTCCTGACCCCACTTCTGACATGAGTGCATCTAAAGGACCCCGGGACACCGAGGGGCGGGGCCCTGCCTCTCTCAGCTGCGCGCCCGGTGATCAACCGTCTGGCTGCTCGTCTGTCTTTCCGGCTTTCTTCACCTGTTTGGGTCGCTTCCTCTCAACCAGGCGGCACGATCGAGGAACGCAGCATCCTCACTGTCATAAAGGCCTTCACCCTCCCAGCCTGGCTCTCCTTTTCCGAGGTACTGCTTCCTGTCTCAGCGATCCCGGAGAACCAAGTACCCGACGAGCTTTCAGCGAGCACTGACCACTGACCGCTGCTGCTGCTTTCTCGTGAGTGGCCTGAGCCACCAGCTGAATCACCACAGGTAGCTCACCCTGCAGAGCCTGCCCCTCCTCACCAAGTCCACATCCAGCAGCTGTTTCCCGGCTGAATCACCACAGGTCTCTCACCCTGCAGAGCCGAAAGCCTCAGTGTTTTCCGGATCCGCTATCTAGAAGGCCTCCTCCTCTACAGCGCCTCCTCCCACCCGAGGGCATCCCCTTGTCACCACCCTGCCTGCCGGGGCCCGTATTCTCGCCTTCCTCTGGCACTTCCTCCTCTTCGTCGGAGTCTTCCCCTCGCGTCCTCTTCCCCAGCGGTGTCCGTGGCTGCTCACGCAACTCCTCCAGCTGCGGCCCCGTGAACTCAGATCCTGCCTCTCCGTCTTCCTCTGGCCCCTGCGGGGTGACGAGCCGGTGCTGCCCGCGGAGCATGAACATCCAGGCGTGCACCGGACAACAGGTGCAGGCCGGGACGCGCGTCTTGCCAAGGGAAGTGCCACGGGTGCCGCCCAGATCGCAGAGGGAGAAGCCCGGCCCCTGTGCTGCAGCGCGGCGACACCCAAGGACGCCCACGTCGCAGCTGGACAGCATCTCGTCCCCGTCAAAGTGTGGGTGCCCTTCAGGGTCCCTAGACTGTAGGGGCCATGGCCAGGCCGCCCCGTGGCGGCTCTCGGTAGGGAGGAGCCCGGGTCGGGCGCCGGCTGAGGGGCCGCGGCTGCTCCTCCTGTGCACTCCTGGTTTCCCCGCTGTCGGCCGAGGCGGCAGGACGTTGGGCTCCTCAGAGTCGGGGTGCTGCCTCTCTCCCTCTCGGGGTTACCCCGCACTGCTGGGGCCGCCTGCAGCGCGGGCCTCGAAGTCGTCGTTAGATCTGCCGACACCAGTGGCTCGGACTGGGATGAGAGATTATCAGCCGATCTCGACGTGGTGCCCTTCTGGAGTTTAAACCCACGCTGAGACACAGAGAGCAGGAGGTTCTTTGCCAAGTACAAGCTATCGTGTACAAAGCGTCTACACTGACAGAGGCGGAGAGACCGCAAGCCTGCCCACTGCTCTGCTTCAAAAGCAACCTTCTTGGCAAGGCAACGGAGCTGGGCTGCACCTGCCCGCCTGGAAATGACCCCTGTCAGAGTAGTGAGATGGTCCGGGCAGACTGGATGCCAGGGCCTGCGTGGTGGCATCAGACCGAGAACCCCCAGGGCTGGCCGCGGGGCGCCTCCTTCCGCCAAGCCAGCAGACAGCCAAAAGGAGCCCCTCGAAGACAGACACAGAACCGGATCACCCATCCTGCTGGGCAGACCTTTCATTCCTGGCCAGGAACGGTCAGCCTCGCGGCCTGCAAGGCGGGTGAGGACGCCGTGGGCAGCCGGGCAGGGCGCAGTGTGCATGCAGAGGCTCGCTGGCACGGACCGACGATCCCCGCAGCAAAAAAACTGCGGCTTCGGCTTCCCTCCGAGGCTGCACGTGGACGTGCTGGGAACGTGGCTTCCCCGACGGGCTCCGCAGACGGCCTGGGCAGGCGGGACGAGCTTCGGCGAGCACCAGCTGGGGCTCCGGAAGCACCCAGGGGGAACAGGGACGAGGAGTAGCACTTCTGCCCGTCCCACAGCCAGCCAGCCAGCCAGCTCCCACCCGGGCCCCACGGCTGTGCACCTCCAGTGACAGCTCAGGGCTGCCTCACCAGCCGCACTGACTCGGGAGAGCTGCGCGGCTGGCACGCGGCCGCCGGTGCGTTTCTGGCTTATTAAGCATGCTGGCCTCTGCTGACCCTTGCAGAGGCATCGCAGGAGGCGAGAGGAGGCGGCATCTGCAGCCACGTTTTGCTCAGGCAGAAGAGGAGAGCAGGGCTCGCTCAGAAAGCCGGGAGGGAACGGCGCGGAGTCTCAGCGCACGGGAGAGAACCGGGCTCCTTCCCAAGACTGCCGGCAGCACCTCTCCAGGGGGGGGCGTGGGACGGCGGGGACCGTGGACGCCCCCCTCCTTCCAGCTACACCCCGAGAGCTGGGGACACGCCCCTCGCCCGAACGCTGAGTCATCGAAGGCTCGGGCACCAGCGGGGTCCTGTCAACGACCCCCGTGAAAAACATCCACACTCGGAGCCACCTGGAGTTGCACCCTGGCCTGCAACTTTCAGTATGTAGGAAGTGATATGAGGACTAAGGACGGTCACGGGGCAGGGCCTGTGGTACATCAGGGCAAGACGCCACCTGCGACGCCGGCATCCCACACGGGTGCCGTCTTGAGTCCCAGCTGCTCCGCTTCTGTTCCAGCGCCTGCGGATGGCCTGGGAAAGCAGTGGAAGATGGCCCAAGTGCTTGGGCCCCTGCACCCACGTGGGAGACCCAGAGGAAGCTCCTGGCTTTGGCCTGGTCCACTCTTGGCTGTTGAGGCCATTTGAGGAGTAAACCAGCTGATGAAGATCTCTCTCTCTCTCCATATCTATCTCTCTCTCTTTCTCTCTCTCTCTCTATATATATATGTATATGTATACATATATCTCCCTTTAACTCTTCCTTGCAAAAAGTCAGTCTTCAAAAAAAGAAAAGAAAACACAGGTCCAGCAATTAGCATAGTTCTTGGCCCAAAATTACCACCACTGTCCATGAAGTGCAAGAGCCAGGATGTGGGTCTCTCATCTGACAAACGAGGCCATGCAACGCGCCCAGCTCGCGGAGTCCACGTGGCGAGGAAGACAAGTGGGTCCGCAGCAGTCGGGGATCGTCGGGCGGTGCCAACGAGTTCCACACGCACACTGCACCCTGCCCGGCTGCCCGCGGCGTCCTCACCCGCCTTGCGGCCACAGGGCTGACCGTTCCTGGCCAGGAATAAAAGGTTCTGCCCAGCAGGTTGGGTGCTGCGAGTGAGGTTCATGAAACTCAGAGAAAGGGGGCTGAAGGGAGGAGGCAAAGCAGGGGGCGGAAACCCAAAGGAACCAAGAGCAACAAGCGAGCTAACGCCGCAAGAGACGCTTAGGATTCTGCGCTGCTGCTCCCCGACCTAGAGAGGGAGCAAACTTCCCAGGTATCCTTGCGGCACTGAGCACCCGTCCCCGCGGCTCCTCCCAAACACCAGCTGCTGCACAGGCTGTGACACGTTTGTCACGGCACGTGTTCACCTCGTACTTTAACAAAACCTCTGAGTCTCATTTGCATCCTTAAGGACATGCATAAGGCCACAGCTCGAGTCACTCACGGGAAGACACAAGCGAACACACTGCCATTGGCCGGAGCTGCTTCCCCCTTGGGTGGCTTCTTTCTTCCTTCCGTAGGCTCTAAACCCTTTCTGGATTTTTATTTTCACAACCTCACCCTACCTCCGCTACCTCTCAGGGTAAAATGCAAACGAAACCAAAGTTTCACATCCACTCGACTTTCGTTATTACAGATCCTGAACACTGTCTTTTTAAAGATTTATTTACTTGAAAGTCAGTTACACAGGGAGAGGGAGAGACAGGGGGAGAGATCTCTCCATCAGCTGATTCATTCCCGAGATGGCCGCAACAGCCAGGGCTGAGCCAGTCCGAAGAAGAGCTTCCTCCCTGTCTCCCACATGAGCGGCAGGGGCCGAGACACTTGGGACATCTCATGTGGCTTATCCAGGTGCATTCGCAGGGAGCCAGATAGGAAACACAGCAGCAGGGACACAAACTGGCGCCCAGATGTGATGCCAGCGTTCGCAGGCAGCAGCTTCACCTGCTATGCCACAGTGCCGGCCTCTCACCCCGTCACCTGGATGACCTTCTGACTCGGATGTCCTTCACTCACTCAGGAAGGACTCAGAGGTCATCAAGCAAACCAGGCACCACTCTAGGCACAGAGGAAACGTCAGCGAGCATGACAGAAAACGGCTACGAGAGCTCCATGCCAGGTGGAAGTGAGAGTGACCATGTCTGTGTGTGTGCAGGGTAGCACAGGTACATATGGGGTACAGAACACAAACACACACCAGGACTGCACACAGGTGAAGTGGGAGTGACCATGTCTGTGTGTATACAGGGTATCACAGGTGACACACAGGGTACAGAACACTCACCGGGACTGCACACAGGTGAAGTGGGAGTGACCACGTCTGTGTGTATACAGGGTAGCACAGGTGACACACAGGGTACAGAACACTCACCAGGACTGCACACAGGTGAAGTGGGTGTGACCATGTCTGTGTGTGTGCAGGGCAGCACAGGTGACACACAGGGTACAGAACACACACCAGGACTACACACAGGAGGAAGTGGGAGTGACCACGTCTGTGTGTGTGCAGGGTATCACAGGTGACACACAGGGTACAGAACACTCACCAGGACTGCACACAGGAGGAAGTGGGTGTGACCATGTCTGTGTGTGTGCAGGGCAGCACAGGTGACACACAGGGTACAGAACACTCACCAGGACTGCACACAGGTGAAGTGGGAGTGACCATGTCTGTGTGTATACAGGGTAGCACAGGTGACACACAGGGTACAGAACACTCACCGGGACTGCACACAGGTGAAGTGGGAGTGACCATGTCTGTGTGTATACAGGGTAGCACAGGTGACACACAGGGTACAGAACACTCACCAGGACTGCACACAGGTGAAGTGGGAGTGACCATGTCTGTGTGTGTGCAGGGTAGCACAGGTGACACACAGGGTACAGAACACTCACCAGGACTGCACACAGGTGAAGTGGGAGTGACCATGTCTGTGTGTGTGCAGGGTAGCACAGGTGACACACAGGGTACAGAACACTCACCAGGACTGCACACAGGAGGAAGTGGGAGTGACCATGTCTGCGTGTGTGCAGGGTAGCACAGGTGACACACAGGGTACAGAACACACACCAGGACTGCACACAGGAGGAAGTGGGAGTGACCATGTCTGTGTGTATACAGGGTAGCACAGGTGACACACAGGGTACAGAACACTCACCAGGACTGCACACAGGAGGAAGTGGGAGTGACCTTGTCTGTGCGTGTGCAGGGTAGCACAGGTGACACACGGAGTACAGAACACAAATACATACCAGGACTGCACACAGGTGAAGTGGGTGTGACCATGTCTGTGTGTATACAGGGTATCACAGGTGACACACGGAGTACAGAACACACACCAGGACTGCACACAGGTGAAGTGGGAGTGACCATGTCTGTGTGTATACAGGGTATCACAGGTGACACACAGGGTACAGAACACTCACCGGGACTGCACACAGGTGAAGTGGGAGTGACCACGTCTGTGTGTATACAGGGTAGCACAGGTGACACACAGGGTACAGAACACTCACCAGGACTGCACACAGGTGAAGTGGGTGTGACCATGTCTGTGTGTGTGCAGGGCAGCACAGGTGACACACAGGGTACAGAACACACACCAGGACTGCACACAGGAGGAAGTGGGAGTGACCACGTCTGTGTGTGTGCAGGGTATCACAGGTGACACACAGGGTACAGAACACTCACCAGGACTGCACACAGGAGGAAGTGGGTGTGACCATGTCTGTGTGTGTGCAGGGCAGCACAGGTGACACACAGGGTACAGAACACTCACCAGGACTGCACACAGGTGAAGTGGGAGTGACCATGTCTGTGTGTATACAGGGTAGCACAGGTGACACACAGGGTACAGAACACTCACCGGGACTGCACACAGGTGAAGTGGGAGTGACCATGTCTGTGTGTATACAGGGTAGCACAGGTGACACACAGGGTACAGAACACTCACCAGGACTGCACACAGGTGAAGTGGGAGTGACCATGTCTGTGTGTGTGCAGGGTAGCACAGGTGACACACAGGGTACAGAACACTCACCAGGACTGCACACAGGTGAAGTGGGAGTGACCATGTCTGTGTGTGTGCAGGGTAGCACAGGTGACACACAGGGTACAGAACACTCACCAGGACTGCACACAGGAGGAAGTGGGAGTGACCATGTCTGCGTGTGTGCAGGGTAGCACAGGTGACACACAGGGTACAGAACACACACCAGGACTGCACACAGGAGGAAGTGGGAGTGACCATGTCTGTGTGTATACAGGGTAGCACAGGTGACACACAGGGTACAGAACACTCACCAGGACTGCACACAGGAGGAAGTGGGAGTGACCTTGTCTGTGCGTGTGCAGGGTAGCACAGGTGACACACGGAGTACAGAACACAAATACATACCAGGACTGCACACAGGTGAAGTGGGTGTGACCATGTCTGTGTGTATACAGGGTATCACAGGTGACACACGGAGTACAGAACACACACCAGGACTGCACACAGGAGGAAGTGGGAGTGACCATGTCTGTGTGTGTGCAGGGCAGCACAGGTGACACACAGGGTACAGAACACAAATACACACCAGGACTGCACACAGGAGGAAGTGGGAGTGACCACGTGTGTGTGTATACAGGGTAGCACAGGTGACACACGGAGTACAGAACACTCACCAGGACTGCACACAGATGAAGTGGGAGTGACCATGTCTGTGTGTGTGCAGGGTAGCACAGGTGACACACAGGGTACAGAACACTCACCAGGACTGCACACAGGTGAAGTGGGAGTGACCACGTCTGTGTGTGTGCAGGGTAGCACAGGTGACACACTGAGTGGTATCAGAGGGATGCAGTGAGGTTACTGGGAAGCTCGCTGGAAAGGAGACCTGAACCAAGGCCCAAGGCTATGAGCATCCACCAGAACACACGGGAACACCTGAGGCAAAGCCACAGAGCCTGGTCCTGGGGCACGGGCCGTCTGCTGCACTGATGGACAGCACAGGAGGCCAGTCCAGCTGGAACGAGCCAGCATGCAAAGGCAGGAATGTCGGGGGGCTTGGAGTCTACCGTAAGGAGACGGCTCTCATTCAGTGTGAAACTGGGAGTCCCTGCAGAGGAGTGATACGTGGTGAGGTTAGCAACAACCCCCAGCAGAGTGGCTGCTGCGTGGGAACAGGCTGTAGTGGGCAGGGCTGGACGCTGGGAGGCCAGGAGGACTGGCAGAGACCGCAGTGCCTCCGGCCATAAGAGCAGCAGGACAGGTCTGGAGAGGTGTTCAGGTTCTGGATAGATTTTGGAGGTGGAGAGCCATAGGGTCCCAGCAGACTGCACACACGAGGGAGAAACAGTCGTCCAGGATGACAGGTGAGCTATAGAGGATGAAACCTCAGGGCCAGCACTGTGGCGTAGTGGGCTAAGCTTCCGCCTGTGGTACCAACACCCTATGTGGGCGCCGGTTTGAGTCCCGGCTGCTCCTCTTCCGATCCAGCTCTCTGCTGTGGCCTGGGAAAGCAGGGGAAGATGGCCCAAGTGCTTGGGCCCCTGCACCCACATGGGAGACCCAGAAGAAGCTCCGGGCTCCTGGCTCTAGATAGGCTCAATTCCAGCCGTTGCGGCCATCTGGGGAGTGAACCAGCAGATGGGAGACTTTCCTCTTTGTCTCTCCCTCTGTCTGTAATTCTACTTCTCAAATAAATTTTAAAAAAAGAAAAAGGACGAAGATCAATCATACTGAGGCAAAACCCCGCCCCACAGCGACACTACGGCTCAGATGTTACAGGTACCCTGGTTCATCTGGTCTCACCACGTTTCAAGTTCCCTCCAGTGCCCTCCCCTCCTGTACAGATAATTGAATCATGGGAGTCTGACAGATAAGGCCGCAGGGCCCATACACGCCCCGTCCAGAAGCAACCCCAGACTGGCCACTCCCTGGCTGCGTGATTGCACAAGTCACCTCTGTCCTGCCACATCTCTCTGTCAGGGAAGGACACCGCTGACCACAGTCACTGTCAACAGACCGCCCACCTACGCCGCTGGCCGCTGCAACACCCTCACTGTTGGGTCTTTTGGCTGCTTCTCAGTCACTTGGACATGGATGAGCCAAAATCCCTGGGGAGTGAGACAAAGTTCAAAGACACACTGACCCCACCAACGGGAGGACATAGCCAGTCAGCAGCAGCAGGAATACCCAAGGAATACCCAAGTCAGTGCCCCCGTTACACGCCTGGGAGCAGCACGCGGAAAACACGGAGAACGGGTCTCACCCCCGGGAGTCAAAGGAACCACAGAAATACAAGCACGCCTCTGTCTCTTTCAAGATCAGTGCCTAGGAAGTTTTTCGGGATTTAAATAAGACAGAACTGAGCACTTCAGCTTTCACACTACACTTGGATCAAGAATTCTCCAGGGGCTGGCACTGTGGCGTAGCAGGTAAAGCCGCCGCCTGCAGGGCCGGCATCTCACGTGGGCGCTGGCTTGAGGCCCGGCTGCTCCACTTCCCATCCAGCTCTCTGCTGTGGCCTGGGAAGGCAGTGGAGGATGGCCCAGGTGCTTGGGCCCCTGCACCCGCATGGGAGACCAGGAGAAGCACCTGGCTCCGGGCTTTGGATCGGCCTTTGCAGCCATTTGGGGAGTGAATGAGTGGACGGATGACCTCTCTCTCTGCCTCTGCCTCTCTGTAACTCCGCCTTTCAAATTAATAAATAAATCGTCAAAAAAATAAAAAGAATTGTTGAGACGTAGTTTTAAGAATCTGATAACCTAACTCAGGAGTCCAGATACATATAAATATAGATAGTTATACATAGATACATATATATATATATATGGATATGCACGCCATTTAAATAAATCTGTCTCCTTCTCCCAGCCTCCAACACTAATTTTTACCAAAACTGTCTCCGAACAGCAGGTGGTAACGCTTCCAAGTTCCACCCAGCCAGCAATTACCAAGCGGAGCTACATCTTATTATTCCCTGGGGAGCTCTAAATAAACTATTAATGCCAACATCCAGCCCTAGACTTCTGGTCCAACCGAAAGCAACACTGAGAAGCGCTGGTTAGGTAAGTCCCGGAACCATTACTTACCGAGCTTGGGAGACAGAACATTGTTTAAATGCCTCATCGTAGGAGCCAGGATGTGGAGTGAGGGGACCCCAGCCCAGATTAGAACCTGCACTTCCCAACCTTCTCTCAAAAATGCTTGACCAAGGGCAGGCACTGAGGCGTGGCAAGTTAACCGTGGCTCGAGACCCCGCAGCCCAGATCAAAGTGCGTGGTTCCACCTCCACTTCCCACCCAGCTCCCTGCTCCAGCACGGAAGGCAGCACCTGAAGTCTTTAGTACCTGGGTCGCTGCCACCCACGCAGGAGACCTGCGGTTCCTGGCTGCTGGCTTCCGCCGGACCCAGCCCTGGCTGTCGGCTGCACCTAGGCAGGGAACCAGCAGATAGAATATCTCTCTCTCTTGCTCTCGCTCGCTCGCTCTCTGTTGCTCTGCCTTTCAAAGAAACACTTTAGAGAAGTGTTTGATGGGGGCTGGCTCTGTGGTATCCTGGGCTAAGCTGCCACCTGCAGTGCCGGCATCCCATATGGCCGCGGGTTCTAGTCCCAGCTGCTCCACTTCCGATCCGGCTCCCTGCTAATGCACCTGGGAAAGCAGTGGAAGACAGCCTAAGTGCTTGGGCCCCTGCGCCCGCGTGGGAGACCCAGAAGTAGCTCCTGGCTCCGGCCTGGCCCAGGACAGGCTGTTGCGGCCATCTGGGGAGTGGACCAGCTTATGGAAACTCTCTTTCTCTAACTCTGCTGTTGATGATGATCCATGATTTGCAACAAAGCGTCCACCTATTCCCAAACGCTACTGCCCGACACAGTTCACGGCTGGGCAAGGGCCTTCTGCAATCATTCACTCATTCATTCGTTCCTCAGGCAAAACACTGCACCTCTATTCTAAGCATTTCTTTCAGGCGCTTGGGCTATCAGATCTGGCCGCGACACCCTTCCAGGTGTCGAAGCAGGACTGCAGCTCACGCACAGCCAGGGGTGGGTTAGTGTCCCAGGAGCACTGGGACCGCCATCCACCAAGCGCCCACTGCGGACCGGCTCCTGCGTGGACATCGTCCAGCAAGCCTGCCGCCCCACGCACGCCAAGACCCGCAAGGGACGCGTCACGCACTCCCCCGGCTGCGGGGAGCCGGCAGCAGCCCGCACTTCCTATCCCGCGTCTCTCAGAGGCGGCCCGGCGTCCGCCGCTCGGGGAACCCGCAGGGGCCACCCGCGCCCACCCACCCACGCACAGCGACCCCCGACGCCGCCCCGCGGCCCTCCCCTGCCTTCTTACTGATTCAGTTATTTATTTTTAATTTCAAAGGCTTTTCCTAGCCTCGACCCGGAATCGGGGGAGGGGAGCGAGGGGCGCCCCGGAGTCCTCGCGCGCAGTGCCCGGGGCCCCGCGCGCTCCGGAGGCGCCGCCGCCGGCCGCAGCTCCGCGGGGGCCCCGCGCGCGCCCCACGCGTGCCCGAGGCCCCCCGGGGGGCGCTCACCGTCCACGTTCTCGCGGTCGCTGATGTGCTGCAGGTTGCAGCCCGTGTCCTCGCGGCTCAGGTCGGCGTCGGGCCGGTACGACTCCAGCCGCGAGTGCGCGTTCCGGCGGAGCTTGGGGCTGGACGACACGCAGCACGAGGTAGTGTTCCCCATCTTCGGCGGCCCCCGCCGGCGCGCCTCTCGCTTCCTCGCGGGGGCGCGGCGGGGCGCGAGGCGCGGCCGCCCGGTCAGCAGCAGCAGCAGCAGCAGCGGCGGCGGCAGCAGCGGCGGCGGCGGCGGCGCGGCCTCGCCATGGGCGGGCGCGGCGGCCCCGGCTCCCCTCGGCCTCCGCGCGCGCGCCCAGCCCGGCCCGGTCCGGCCCGGCCCGGCCCGGCCGCGGGGCCTGCGGGCGGCGGAGAGCGCCCGGGTCCGCGCGACTGCGGCCGCCGCGCCCTGCTCAGCCCGCCGCGGCCATGGCGGGCGGCGCCGCGCAGGCCGCGTCCCCCCGCGCTCCCCGGCCGGCGCCCGGCTCCCGGCTCCCGGCGGCCTCGGCAAGCGGTTCCGGTTCACGCCGGGGACCCGCGCGCCAGGCCGGGCGGCGTGGGCGCGGGCGGCGTGGGCGCGGGCGGCGCGGGCGGCGTGGGCGCGGGGCGCAGCGCAGCGCGGCGCGGCGCGGCGGCGAGGATGCTCGGTGCTCCCCGCCCCGCGCGCTCCCCGCCCCGGCCCGCCCCGGCGCCCGCCCCTTCCCGGTGCCCTGGAAGCAGATCCGGCCGCGAGGGGCGGTCCCGGCGGCGCGGGGCGGAGAGGGCCCCCGGGCCGGGGCCTGCTCGCCTGCGCCCTGCGCCCTGCCAGTGCCCACCCTGGGAGGCGGCCGGCGAGGGCCCACGTGGGCGCCCGGGATGGAGTCCCTGGCCGCCGGCTTCTGAGCTCTGAAATGAACCCTGGGGGCCTGTTTTCACCAGGAAGTACCGGTTTTGCGTTCACAGGGCGGGTAACCGGGAGGTGGGGACGTCAGCCACTGGGGACCCGAGTGACCACGACTCGCACACTGCCCCTTGGCTTCGCCCTGCAGCGTTAGGGGCCTGGGAGCGGCAGGCCCTCCGGATACAGGGCCCTCTGGGAAGGGGATTTTGAAGACGAGAAAACTTGCACAATCCTCGTAATTTTATGTCCGAGGACAGTGGAGGCCCAGGGCGACAAAATGCCCAAACTGTCCTTAATGACAGATCCAGGCAGTGACGCCGACCCCGCATCGGTCATGTGTGGACGTCGTGCCAGAGGTTTGGTAGCGTGTAATTCTCTCCGTCTGGTCGGGGCTGGGGGTGGGTGCAACATCTGTATTGCATTTCTAAGGCAAAGAGAGAGCTGCAGTCCTCTGGGTCACTCCCCAGATGCCGTCAACAGCTGGGGCAAGACCAGGCCTAAGACGAGAGCCAGGAACTCCACGTGGGTCTCTGCATGGGTGGCGTGGACCCCGGTACTTGAGCCGTCATCACCGGCTGCCTCCCTTGGGTACACATTCCTGGGAGGTGGAGTGGAAGGCCAGGACTCAAGCCGGGCACTTGGTACAGGATGTGGTCACCGCAAGCAACGGCTTACCAGTGTGCCAAACGCCCTCTCCTGGGCTTGTCTCAGGCTGTGTCATATGTCCATCTACACTAATGGTTACACTAATGGTTATATGGTTAGGCTTGGTGCTTTTTATTTTTTTATTTTTATTTTTATTTATTTATTTTTATTTTTTTTTTTTGACAGGCAGAGTTAGACAGTGAGAGAGAGAGAGACAGAAAGGTCTTCCTTTTCCGTTGGTTCATCCCCCAACAGCCACTGCGGCCAGTGTGCTGTGGCAGATCTGCACCGATCTGAAGGCAGGAGCCAGGCACTTCCTCCTGGTCTCCCATGGGGTGCAGGGCCCAAGCACCTGGGCCATCCTCCACTGCACTCCCAGACCACAGCAGAGAGCTGGCCTGGAAGAGGAGCAACCGGGACAGAATCCGGCGCCCCAACCGGGACTAGAACCCCAGGGTGCCGGCGCCGCAGGTGGAGGATTAGCCCAGTGAGCTGCGGCGCTGGCCGGGGTTAGTACTTTATAAAAAGCTCCGTGCCCTGAACTGGGTTGGAAGAAGTTGTCCTTGGAAGATAGATGGCTGCCAGGCGATGATCTGAGCCGGTGAAGGAACTGCAGCCCTTGGACGGCACCGAGGCAAAATGGTGCTGTGCTGGCCACCCACCCAGGCAAGGCTGGCTGGCAGCTGCCTGCAAGGCACTGAACATGGGCGCTCCAGGCTTGTGGGCTGCGTGTCAGAGCTGGTGGCTGAAACCGAGCACGCTGTAGCGGGAGCCACCGTCTGGAAGTGGACACCAATCACAAAACCACCGTGAATAGCACATCCACCTGGGCACGTTAAGTAAATTATCTACTCGTAAGATTTATGCCATTGTGGTGATGTGAAGCGCTTAAGAGGGGAGAGCATGGGGCCGGCTGGCGCCCCGGCTCACTAGGCTAATCCTCTGCCTGCGGCGCCGGCACATCGGGTTCTAGTCCCGGTTGGGGCACCAGTTCTGTCCCGGTTGCCCCTCTTCCAGGCCAGCTCTCTGCTGTGGCCAGGGAGTGCAGTGGAGGATGGCCCAAGTGCTTGGGCCCTGCACCCCATGGGAGACCAGGAGAAGCACCTGGCTCCTGGCTTCAGATCAGTGCAGTGCTGGCCATAGCGGCCATTTGGGGGGTGAACCAACGGAAGGAAGACCTTTCTCCCTGTCTCTTGCTCTGTCTGTAACTTTACCTTTCAAATAAATAAATAAAAAATCTTAAAAAAAAAAAAAAAAAAGGAGAGAGCATGGCTGCATACTTCCTGTCCAGGCCCAACACAGACAGTGTCAACCTACAAGGGCATCTGGGAGTCACATGGTTTTCTCTGTCCCCGCCCCCTAGGGATTCTCCTTAGGGATGCACCAGTGTGGACTTGGCCTGGAAAGAGAACCCAGCCCGAGGCCTCACTGGTGGTTTACCGGGCGCCAACCCTCCCTCCCAACCACCCCACGCACACTTCAGTCTTGGGCAGGCAGAGATGCTCCCAGCCTGGCCGGTGGTGACGCCGTGGGGGACACACAGTAACCCTCCCCAGGCGGAGGCACGGTGAGGCTGAAATGATAGCGGCGAAAGATACTTCTGAGCACCTGCTGGGTGGCTTGTACTGTGCTAAGCATTTTTTTTCATCTAGGTGTATGCTGTCCTGCTCCATTTTATAAATTAAGATGCTTTCTGGCCTGCACCGCGGTTCACTAGGCTAATCCTCCACCTAGCGGCGCCGGCACACCAGGTTCTAGTCCCGGTCAGGGCGCCGGATTCTGTCCCGGTTGCTCCTCTTCCAGGCCAGCTCTCTGCTATGTCCCGGGAGTGCAGTGGAGGATGGCCCAAGTGCTTGGGCCCTGCACCCCATGGGAGACCAGGAGAAGCACCTGGCTCCTGCCTTCGGATCAGCGCAGTGCGCCGGCCGCGGCGGGCATTGGAGGGTGAACCAACGGCAAAGGAAGACCTTTCTCTCTGTCTCTCTCACTGTCCACTCTGCCTGTGAAAGAAAAGGAAGGAAGGAAGGAAGGAAGGAAGGAAGGAAGGACATTCCCCAGTGGAGAAGACTAGAGGCGCCTCTCCTCTTCGTTTTCCCTTTTCTGCTCTCGTTCTGACTGCTGAGGACTGGACTTGAAGAGGAGAGAGACAGGGATGCAGCACGGCATGCTGGTCCTGTGGGGCTCAGCCGCCCTGGCCAGCGCAGGGGACAGACGAGTGGAGGGGAGGTGTTGAGGAAGTCCGTGGGCCTCTCCCACAGCAGCTGGAGCACTGCATCGTGGGCATCAGCACGGAGAACGCTCCTCAGTGGGTGTCCCCGTAGCCGCACCGGCGACAGAGTGGGTAAGAGGAGGGGCGATAGGGCTGCTTCCCCAAGGCCCTGCCCTCAACACCGTCAGCCGTCTCGGAACAACGCAGCCCGGAACTACGCACGTAGACCCTGCTCTCTGCGCAGAAAGAACCCTTGGTGATCACCTGCTTCTCACACTCCCCCTAATGTGGGCACTCGCCACGCCAGTGCTCTCCACGTGTTCATAGCAGTGGGGGCTCTGGTATCCACGGAATGTCCTGGAGAACCACAGTATTTGATCCCTGAGCAGCGTGAGAGGGTGACTTCCAGGGGTTCGTGGGAAAACTGAAATCAAAGATGACTTCATTTGGGGCCAGAAATTGTGAAGTCCGCGCTTTGTTTTTACTAAGATCTATCTTCCAGTACCATCATATTACTGTTATATAAATTATAAGAGGCACTAAGAAAGCAAATCAGCAAGACCCAGGTGGAGCATAACTGGTCTCTGTCGTCCACGTGCGCGTCCGTGAGATACGAGTCAAATCCTTCACACCCTTCCCCGGATGACCTCCAGAAGCACAGTGAACTCAGAGGAGCCGGCTTAGCCCCAGAACCTGAAACCTTGGTCAGAAGGAAAGCACATGGAGTCCCCAGATAAAAATACCCTCCCTGTGCAGCTGCCCTTACGCACACTTGGTAGCCAGCGTCCGTGCTGGTTGTCCAGTGTTTCTCAGACAGCTGTGCGACGACTTAGACTTTGGTTGGCCATACTCCTGATGTTTTTCCTGTTCTGTTTTCCGGTGACCCCCTCTCCCAGAGGCCTCCCTCCAGAACGTGACCGGGAGCACCCACAGCGTCGCCAGCTACACAGGAAGTATTGACTGTGACAGCTAATTGCCCTTGGCCAGAGCAGGTGACTCACTTGATAACACTCTTTCTGAGCATGGACTGAGCCAGGCACGCTGGGGACACGGAACAGGATAAGATACAGAACCTGCCCTTGAGAAGTGCACAGTCCAGAGAGGTCAACAGTCACAAGAATCAGCTTAGAATGCACTCAGCCGCGAGGGCCAATCTGCCCATTGATGGAAGTGGGTGTTGAAGTCCCCCGTCGGTACTGTGTTGGAGCCTATGTCTCCCTTTAGATGCGTTAACATTTGTTTCAAACAGCCAGGCTGAATATACATTTACTACAGACACATCATCCTGTTGATTTATCCCCTAATCATTACATAGTGCCCTTCCTTGTCTTTGTCTCTTTTAACAGCTTTTTGTGTTAAAGTCTATTTTATGTGATATTAGGATGGCTACTCCTGCTCATTGTTGCTTTCCATTAGCACGGAATACCTTTCTCCATCTTTTCACTTTCCAGTCTGTGTCTTTGTTATTGACGTGTGCTTCTTGATGGGTCTTGTTCTTTAATCTGTTGAGCCAGTCATTGTCTTTTTTTTTTTTTTTTTTTTTTTGACAGGCAGAGTGGACAGTGAGAGAGACAGAGAGAAAGGTCTTCCTTTGCCGTTGGTTCACCCTCCAATGGCCACTGCAGCTGGCGCACCACACTGATCCAAAGGCAGGAGCCAGGTGCTTCTCCTGGTCTCCCATGGGGTGCAGGGCCCAAGCACTTGGACCATCCTCCACTGCACTCCCGGGCCACAGCAGAGAGCTGGCCTGGAAGAGGGGCAACCGGGACAGAATCTGGTGCCCCGACCAGGACTAGAACCCAGTGTGCTGGTGCCGCAAGGCAGAGGATTAGCCTAGTGAGCCGCGGCGCTGGCCGTCATTGTCTTTTAATTGGAGAATTTCGGTCCCTTACATTCAAGGTTATTATCAATAAGTAAGGACTTGTTCCTGCCATTTTTCCGTAAATATTCCTGTTGTTTTAGATTTCCTTGGTGCTCTTTCTAGGAGATTGTCTGCCGTCACATCCTTTCATGATGCTACCTTTGTTTCTGTGTGTAGCACATCCATAAGTATCTTTTGTAAGGCTGGATGAGTGGTGAAAATTCTTTCAGTTTCTAAAAGTTTCTTTCACCTTCATTTACAGATGAGAGCTTTGCTGGCTACAATATTCTGGGTTCATATATTTGTTTTTTTCTAGGACTTGGACTGTGTCTCTCAATCTCTCCTATCCTATAGGGCTTCTGATGAGAAATCAACTGTCAATCTAATTGGAGATCCTTTGAAGGTAATCTGGCTCTCTCTCATGCACTTTTTTTTTTTAACAGGCAGAGTGGACAGTGAGAGAGAGAGACAGAGAGAAAGGTCTTCCTTTGCCATTGGTTCACCCCCCAATGGCCACCGCGGCTGGCGCACAGCACTGATCTGAAGCCAGGAGCCAGGTGCTTCCTCCTGGTCTCCCATGCGGGTGCAGGGCCCAAGCACTTGGGCCATCCTCCACTGTACTCCCTGGCCACAGCAGAGAGCTAGACTGGAAGAGGAGCAACCGGGACAGAATCCGGCGCCCCGACTGGGGCTAGAACCCAGGGTGCTGGTGCTGCAGGCAGAGGATTAGCCTAGTGAGCTGCGGCGCCGGCCCTCTCATGCACATTTTAGGATCTTTTTGTTTTACCTTTGAAAGTTTGACTGTAATGTGTCAAGGTGAAGATCTTTTCTGGTCATGTCTATCAGGAGTTCTCTATGCTTCCTGTACTTGGATATCCCTGTCTTTCTCCAAATTGGAGGAGTTTTCTACTACTGTTTCACTAAATAGCCCTTCTAATCCATTCTCTCTTTCCACACCTTCTGGAATTCCAAAGGCACATATGTTTGGTTATTTGATAGTGTCTCATACAACTCAGACTCTACGGTTTTCAGATTTTTTTTAAATTTTCTTCTTTTTTTTTTGTCTATTTCTAAAAATTTGTCTTCTATCTCAGGAATTCTCTTCTCCTGCCTCACCAAGTCTCTGCAGGCTTTCCACTGTATTTTTATTTGACATATTGAATTCATTTCTACTATTTCAATTGGATTTCTCTTCACTATCTCTTTCCCCCAGCAGAACTTTTCATCCATGTCATGTATGGATTTAACTCATGATTTATTTGCTTCTCTGTGGTTTTGAGTAATCTTATCCTTTTGAATTCCTTTTCAGGCATTCATCAATCTCTTCATCTTCACGTTGTAATACTGAAGTTGTAATGTTGAAGTTGTGATATGGGAGTTGTGATGTGGAAGTTGTAATTATGTTGAAGTTGTGATGGGGAAGTTGTAATGTGGAAGTGCTCCTTTTGGGGTGTCCTAGTGTCTCCCTTGTTCACATCTCTCGTGTTTCTACATTTATCAGGGACTGCACACACTTGTTGGTCTTCCCCCTTGGACAGCTTTTACCTTTGAACCGTGCCTCTGTGTCATAGGGGAGTGTTGCACCTTCAGTGGATATCCAGAGATGTGTGCTGGGTGGGGCCAGGGTGCTCAGAGCAGTGCTGCAGGGTGGTGCCAGGGTCCTGAGTGATACCCACGATGCTGTGGTCCATCTTTATGATTAGCGGGGCGGGGGGTGATCACAGGAGAACCAGCTGCCCAGGGTGAGCCCACGGTGCCTAGGAGCCTCCCCCACACAGGCACGTGCCCCACACAGGCACGTGCACCATGGAGGGAGCTGCACAGTCCTCGGTGTGCACATGTGACCCCAAGCCTCTGAAGCCAGGCGGTGATGGCCCAGAGCTCTCCGGCACAGTCACAGAATCTCAGAGTCACAGGGCGCAGGGCATCCACGCAGCCCCACAAGCTTCCCCAGTCCACAGACAGAGCCATGAGGGACTGGCGTTACAGCATCGTGAGTTAAGTCACCGCCTGCGACCCCGCATCCCACACTGGTGCCAGTTCAAGACACAGGTGCTCCACTTCCAATCCAGCTCCCTGCTAATATTAGCTCCTTGGAAAGCGGTGAAAGAAGCCAGGAGCTTCTTCGGGGTCTCCCACATGGGTGCAGGGGCCCAAGGACTTGGGCCATCCTCTACTGCTTTCCCAGGCCATAGCAGAGAGTGGATCAGAAGTGGAGCAGCCAGGTCTCAAACCAGTGCCCATATGAGATGCCGGTGCTGCAGGTGGCGGCTTTACCCACTACACCACAGCGCCAGCCCCTCTAAATATTTTCTTTTTTAAAGAAAATATTTATTTTTATTTATTTGAAAGGCAGAGTTACAGAGAGGTAGAGACAAAAAGAGAGGTCTTCCATCCTCACTCCCCAGATGGCCACAACGGCCAGAGCTGTGCCGATCAGGAGCCAGGAGCTTCTTCCAGGTCTCCCACATGGGTGCAGGGGCCCAAGGACTTGGGCCATCTTCCACTGCTTTCCCAGGCCATAGCAGAGAACTGGATCAGAAGAGGAGCAGCCGGGACTAGAACTAGCACCCATATGGGATGCCAGCACTTCAGGCCAAGCCGTTAACCACAGCACCGGCTCCCATATATTTTCAATACACAGTGGGCTGAATCCTCAGATGCAGAACCCACAGGTACAGAAAGTCAGCTGTCTCCGCCTGTATTGTCGATTGAGCAAAATATGCTCACCAGCACCACCTAACCTGAAGGCAGCCTGCCTCACAGGATGGAGTTCTCGTAAGGACATCCATGCCTGTGTATTTGCTGTGACCCAAAAAGAGCATGAAGTCTTGTTGAGGGCAAAAACAGCGCAAGACGGAAAGCCTTGTTTGGCCCTGCTGATGGCCACAGCTGCGGTGCGTAAGCAGGCGGGCGAGTGCCTGCCCGCGTAGAGGGTTCTCACTGCTCGTCGCTGAGATGCGTTTATTTCCTCTGCCCAGTTGTCGCTTTCCTTTGCTGCTTCAAATTTCTGTCTTTTCCAAAAACAACGATGTAACAATGCCTTCCCTCGCTCGGGGGAGAAAGAAGAGCCGGCTACATCCCAGAGCTTCAGGTGCTCCCTGCTCCTCATCTCCGTCTCAACCACTGTGATTTGCTGCAACAGCAAGGCCCGTAGGGCGGAATCCACGCCCGTGATGGAACCGAATCCAGGCCGGAGGGCCGTCCCCTGCGGCTGTGTGACCAGGGCACAGGTGGAGCCACGTGCCGTGCAAGGAAGCGACCTCAAGCCTAGCAAATGAAGGTCTGCTCCTATAAGAAACCTCCACTTACAAGGAGACATCGGCTTGGGCAGCTCTGAGCCTGGTGCAAACAGGGCGGCGAGAGGCGTGCGGAAGTGAAGCCCGGTTCACCCTGCCACTGCCCGCTGCGGAACACCACTCACCTGCTCCTCCACCGATGGCGTCTGCTCTACATCGTCTGCTCAGGAGGCTGCTACGTGCAGCTTAGCTCTGTGAATGAAATGGTATGATGGAGCGTCAGTCGGCATGCCTGCAGCCGTTCTGTGGAATTACGAGGCACACGCGCTTATTTTGATCTGTAGTGAGGGCAACACAAGCAAAGGGTGAGGCCGCATTCAAAGGCTCATGGGAAAATGGAATTAAAAGGATGAATTTATTTTGGTGCAAAAATAACTGAAATCCACGCATAGTTTCTTTCCTAATACTCATTTCCCGTGAACCTTTTTAAATACCCTTATCAGAATAAATCTCCTGGATTCAGCAAAGAATTAGACCAGCAAAGGCTGAGTTACCTCTTGTAGCGTGAGGATCAGCAGGTGTCATTGCCAAGGGACCAGAGAGCATGGAAGAGGTAGCCTGCCAGTCAAGCCACACACACAGGACCTGCTCTGAGATCCGGGAGGAAGCCTTGTGTCACACTTCAGCATGTGAAGGGGCTTTCGTGGAAGCCTCCTCCCGCCTCAGACGCGAACATCCGAAAGAGCAGTAACCAAGTCGTACTCATGCAGTGCTATTTGTATGCCCCAGCTTTTTCCGGCAAGCTTGTGAGTTGTGTTTGAAGCCAAAGAAACTTCCGGTTGTATTTAAGGGTGGTCTTCATAAAGCATATTTTGTTAACACTCCACTTCTCTGAATTACTTGGGTGTGCTGTAGTAGGCATTCTGCAATGGCTACACTGAAACCATCCAGCATCAGGCCACTGCTACAACCATGACACTGAGACCACCCACCGTCATCCACTACTACAACCACTACACTGAGACAACCCACCGTCAGCCACTGCTACAACCACTGCACTGAGACCACCCACCGTCAGCCCACAGCTACAGCCACTGCACTGAGACCACCCACCATCATCCACTGGTACAGCCACTGCACTGAGACCACCCACCGTCATCCACTGGTACAACCACTGCACTGAGACCACCCACTGTCATCCACTGCTACAACTACTGCACTGAGACCACCCACCGTCAGCCCACTGCTATAACCACTGCACTGAGACCACCCACCATCATCCACTGGTACAACCACTGCACTGAGACCACCCACCGTCATCCACTGGTACAACCACTGCACTGAGACCACCCACCGTCAGCCCACTGCTACAACCACTGCACTGAGACCACCCACCACCAGCCCACTGCTACAACCACTGCACTGAGACCACCCACAGTCAGCCCACTGGGACAACCACGACACTAAGACCACCCACCGTCAGCCCACTGCTACAACCACTGAAACCAACTGACGTGTTGAGACGCAGCATAGTCTGGGGCCAACATCTTGGTGCAGCAGGTTAAGCCGCCACCTGTGATCCAGCATCCCATGTTGGTGCAGGCTTGAGTCCCAGCTGCTCCACTTCCAACCCAGCTGCCTGCTAATCCACCTGGGAAAGCGGTGAAAGATGACCAAGGCCTTGTGCCCCTGCACCCGTGCGGGAGACCCAGATGGAGTCCCGGCTCCTGGCTTCCACTTGGCCCAGCCCAGGCCATCGCAGCCATTTAGGGGGAATGAACCAGAAGATGGAAGATCTCTCTCTCTCTTTCTCTTTCTCTGGGTCTCTCCCTGTCTCTGTAACTCTGCCTTTCAAATAAATAATAAATCTTTAAAAAAAAAAAGAATCAGCATCCTCTAAAATGTAACAAATTAGTTAGCTACATAAATTATCTGCGAAGCACATTTTTGGCAAGTCTAGATCTGTCTAAACAAGTGACAAGAGTAACCTCAGAGAAACAGGATCAGAACTTGGACAAAAAGTCTACACCTGATTGTATTGGCATTGCCTCCCCATCCCCTTCCAGTTTTAAAGAAATCAACTTTAGTGAGGTGCAGCTAACGAAACAAACGGCGCTCACTTTGTTTTGCATTTTGGTGAGCTTTGAGAAACGCGTGTGCCTGTGTGGCCACCCTCAGCACGATGGGGATGTGAGCGTCCCCAGACGCCTTCCCAGCCAGGCCGGGCTCCCTGCCCTGACTGGGTTGCTGACACCAGGGGCAGCTGTGTTTCCAGGAGGCCCCTAGGGTCTGTGCGTGCCGTTTGGGTGGGGTTCCTGTGCTCTGAGATGCGCTGTTGCCTACACCCTTGCCTTGTCAGCGTTCGTCACGGTGTGGGTTTTCTAATGCTCGTATATTCTGCACTCTGTTTATAACCCACGATTGTGAGTGGACAGTGTGTGGTTTCTAGCTTTTGTGTATTATAAAGCCATCATGAACACTCAGGCACAAGATTTTTGTGTCAACATATGGTTTCTCCCAGGTAGACTTCTGGGAGGAAGACTGGGTTATATGTTATGTGGTTAAGTGTATTTTTAGTTTTATGAGAAATGGCCAAACGGGTTTTCAGAGTGCTGCCATCTCACATTCCAGCCAGCACTGTGTGGCAGCTGCAGTTGCCCTGTGTTCTCACAGCGCGTGATGCTATCAGTTATCTGACTGTCCCCATCCCTCTGGGGAGTTGGTGGCATCTCATGGTGGTCTTACTCCACACGTCCCTGACGACTATCGTGTGGGTGCTTTTCTGTGTGCATGTTGGACGTTAATATGTCTTACCTTGCAAAGTGTCTGTTTAAGCTCTTTACCCAATTTGAGTTGTTTGTCTTCTGGTTACTTTTAAAGATTTATTTATTTATTTGAAAGGCAGATTTACAGAGGCAGAGAGAGAGAGACAGAGAGAGAGGTCTTCCATCTGCTGGTTCACTCCCTAGATGGCCACAGCAGCCAGAGCTGGGCCAGTCTGAAGCCCGGAGCCAGGAGCCAGGAGCTTCTTCCGGATCTCCCACGTGGGTGCAGGGGCCCAAGACTCTGGGCCATCTTCTACTGCTTTCTCAGGCCATAGCAGAGAGCTGGATCAGAGGTGGAGCAGCCAGGACTTGAACCAGCGCCCATATGGGATGCCGGCACTGCAGGCGGTGGCTTTACCTGCTACACCACAGCACCGGCCCCACTGTCTTCTTATTCAGTGGTAATAGTTCATTGTATACAACTGTTTCAGCAGATGTGTATTTTGTAAATATTTCTCCCAGTGTATGACTTTTCTTTATTCTTTTAGCATTGTCTTCTGAAAATAAATTATCTTTATAAAAGTGTGAATTATCAGTTTTGTGTCCTAAGAAATCCCCCAGGTCATGTAGATTTTCTACTAGAATTTAAATTCTACCTTTTTTTAGAATGCTATATTATTACTTTCATTTTATTTGAAAGGCAAAGAGACAGAGTTAGGCAAACAGAGACCTTCCATCCACTGGTTCACTCTCCCAAACGCCTGTAACAGCAAGGAGTGGGCCAGGCTGTCTCAGGGGCATGAAACTCAACCCAAGTCTCCCACGTGGGTGGCAGGAACCCCAGGACCTCAGCCACCAGAAGCTGACTTTGGGGTGAGGGAGTCCAGACCCAAGCCAGGCACTACAGCCTGGGGCAGACATCCCCAGTGGTATCCTAAGTGCTGCACCAAGTGCCCGTCCCAGGTCTCACCTTTTGAGCCTGGGTTTACTCTCCAGTTCGAGGTCAGTTTTGTGTATGGGGTAAGCTAAGCGTCGAGGTTCCCTTTTCCCAGTGGGGATGTGCAGTTGTTTGGCACCGTTTGCGGCCTCGCCCGCATTGGGTTACTCTGACCACTTTGCTAACGGTGACTTGGTTCTGTGTGGGCCTGCCGTGGACTCCATTTTGTTTCCTTGATCCATTTTTCTGTCCTACACTAACGTACCTTTGCAATTGCTCTTTAAAGCTGAGAGCTTAAATATGCCAACTTTGGTTTCAAAAAAATTGTTGGCATTCTAAGTCCTTTGTGTTTTATATAAATTCAGAAGAGGCTACAGGACTGCCTGCTACGACTTAAATATTGCATCGCATCTGTGGAGCAGTTTGGGAGGAACTGTCACCCTAGCAATATCTAGTGTTGTGATGCGCAGACATGGTTTATCTCTCCAGTTACTTAGGTCTTTGATTGTGCCCAGCAGTAGTTCATAGTTTTAACTGTATCAGGCACCTTGGCCTGGCCCAGACTTGGCTGTTGCGGCCATTTGGGAAGTGAACCAGCAGATGGAAAGTCTCTGTCTCTCCCTGTATTTCTCTTTATTGCTCTGCTTTTCAAATCAAATCTTTAAAAAAAAAAAAAAAAACAGCACAGTGATTGTGTGCAATCTACCCACATCTTCCTGTACTTTAAACCTTCTCTATATTCCTTAGAATTCCTAACACAATGTAGATGCTATGTAAATTGTCATTACACCATATTGTTTAGGGAAGACTGAAAGAAAAACGACCCACAGCCATGATTTCTTTTTAAAGATTATTATTTGAAAGGCAGTGTTGCAGAGAGAGAGAGACAGAGAGAGAGGGATCTTCCATCCACTGGTTCACTCCCCAGGTGGCCACAACAGCTGGGGCTGGCCAGCAGGAGCCAGGAGCCAAGAACTCCATCCGGTCTCCCACGTGGGTGCAGGGGCCCAAGCCCTTGGCCGCCTTCCGCTGCCTCCCCAGGCGCCCTAGCAGGGAGCTGGATGGGGAGTGGAGCAGCAGAGACTCCAGCTGTGGCTCCTATGGGGTGCGGCCTGCAGGCAGCAGCTTAACCCACTGCACCACACCTGCGGGCCCCACACACGGTCTGTCCATTGTCGTGGGTCTGCGGACGCGCAGCCTGCAGCGGGGAGGCTGGCCTCGTGGGGAGGGTTATTCCTATATCCCAGTGCCTGGAGCGAAGATCTGCGCCTGTCCCGGAGGGATGACGGGCAAAAATCCCAGAGGAGCTGGCGCCATGGCTCACTAGGCTAATCCTCTGCCTGCGGCGCCGGCACACCGGGTTCTAGTCCCAGTTGGGGTGCCGGATTCTGTCCCGGTTGCTATTCTTCCAGGCCAGCTCTCTGCTGTGGCCCAGGAAGGCAGTGGAGGATGGCCCAAGTGCTTGGGCCCTGCACCGCATGGGAGACCAGGAGGAAGCACCTGGCTCCTGGCTTTGGATCAGCGCAGTGCGCCGGCCATGGCGGCCATTTGGGAGGTGAACCAATGGAAGAAAGACCTTTCTCTCTGTCTCTCTCTCTCACTGTCTAACTCTGCCTGTCAAAAAAAAAAAAAAAAAAATCCCAGTGTAGATGGCGAGTAAGAGGTGTGGGGAATGCGCAGAGCATGCTGGTTAGTGAGCCAGCAGCGTGCAGATGCGCAGAGCATGCTGGTTAGTAAGAGGCCTGATGTATGCGCAGAGCATGCTGGTTAGGGAGTAAGAGGGGTGGGGTGTGCGCAGAGCATGCTGGTTAGGGAGCAAGAGGCGTGGGGTGTGCGCAGAGCATGCTGGTTAGGGAGTAAGAGGTGTGGGGTGTGCGCAGAGCATGCTGGTTAGGGAGTAAGAGGCGTGGGGTGTGCGCAGAGCATGCTGGTTAGGGAGTAAGAGGGGTGGGGTGTGCGCAGAGCATGCTGGTTAGGGAGCAAGAGGCGTGGGGTGTGCGCAGAGCATGCTGGTTAGGGAGTAAGAGGCGTGGGGTGTGCGCAGAGCATGCTGGTTAGGGAGTAAGAGGGGTGGGGTGTGCGCAGAGCATGCTGGGTAGCGCGCCAGAAGCCTGACGCGTGCGCAGTGGGCGCAGGCGCAGCCGCCGTCGGGCCCCTCTAGGGTCTCCCTCCTGGGCTCGCAGCACCCGGCCTTCACACAGGGTCCCGGCCCTGTTCCCTGGGCTACCGCGCTGACACTCGGCCTCAAGCGTGTGCTGTCCCGCGTCTCCCCGGTGGCGGCCCTGTGCTCCCCGACCCGCGGCGACACGGGGCTGGGGCTCCTCTCGGGGCTGCACGGCCCGTGGAGCCGGGCTGGCCTCCTGCTCATGACCCTCTAAGGCGATCCGGGGGGCACCCGTGCCACACGCCTGGTCCCCCTGACTGAACGCCCTGGAAGGAGCCAGAGGCACGGAAGATCGTGTTGTGCACTGAGCAAGTGAAGGAAGACAGGAGGGAGGAGGGCACGGCTTGGAGACAGGATCCCCGGGAAGTGGGGTGCACCCAGAGAGGCCAGCGACGGCCGCCTGCGCCCTCGGGCCCAGACAGCAGGTGCGCCCTGAGGAGCCAGGATGGCCGAGGGTCGCTGGAGGCAGGAGCCTCAACCAGACGCCCGCCACGCCCCGGGAAGCTAGGAGCGCGGGGAACCCGCCTCCGGAGACGGGTGTGGCACAGTGGGCTAAGCCAGCGCTGCCACCCAGGCAGCCCAAATGGGCGCCAGTAGGAGTCCCGGCTGTTCCACTTCTGCTCCAGCTCCCTGCTGATGGGCCTGGGAAAGCGGAGGAGGATGGACCGCGTGCTCAGACCCCTCCAGCCGTGGGAGACCCGATGAAGCTCCTGGCGCAGCCACCTGGGGATAGAACCAGCCAATTCAAGATGGCTCACGCTCTCTCCCTCCATCTCTGTAACCACATTTCAAACAAGTTTCTTTTTTTTTGTTTTTTTTGTTTGTTTGTTTTTTTGTTTTTGTTTTTTGACAGGTAGAGTGGACAGTGAGAGAGAGAGAGACAGAGAGAAAGGTCTTCCTTTGCTGTTGGGTCACCCTCCAATGGCCGCCGCGGCCAGCGCACCGCGCTGATCCAATGGCAGGAGCCAGGTACTTCTCCTGGTCTCCCATGGGGTGCAGGGCCCAAGCACCTGGGCCATCCTCCACTGCACTCCCTGGCCACAGCAGAGAGCTGGCCTGCAAGAGGGGCAACTGGGACAGAATCCGGCGCCCCGACCGGGACTAGAGCCCGGTGTGCCGGCGCCCCAAGGCGGAGGATTAGCCTAGTGAGCCATGGCGCCGGCCCAAACAAGTTTCTAAAATAAGTAAGTAAATAACTGGCCTCAGGGTGTCTAAGATGTTGGAAGGTCCCCAGCGGGCCTTGAGGTCCCTGTGTCGGGAGCCAGGTCCCAGGCAGAGAATTCGTCTCGCCATCCTCAGTATAAACGGCCCCGAGCAGACACCTGCCAGCGGACGTCTACCCAGACGTCTCATCCACGTCCACCCTCAGCATCCTTAGGTGGGTGTGAGGCCTCCCCTGGAACTCTGGCTGGGGCAGGGCCTCGGAGGAGTAAGAAAGAACGAAGTGGGGCTCGTGCTATGGCACAGCGGGTAAAGCCACTGTCTGCAGTGCCACCCTCCCATATGAGCACTGGTTCCAGTCCCGGCTGCTCCACTTCCGATCCAGCTCCCTGCTAACGTGCCTGGGAAAGCAGCAAAAGATGGCTCTAGTGCTTGGACCCCTGCACCCACAGGAAGAAGCTCCTGGCCCCTGGCTCCTGGCTCCTGGCCCCTGGCCCCTGGCTCCTGGCCTCTGGCCCCTGGCTTAGATTTGGCCCAGGCCTGGCCGTTATGGCCAATTGGGGAGTGCATCAGCATATGGAAGATCTCTCTGTCTCTTGTTCTTTTTCTGTAACTCTGACTTTCAAATAAATGATGAAATCTTAGGCCTGCGCCGTGGCTCACTAGGCTAATCCTCTGCCTTGCGGCACCTGCACACCGGGTTCTAGTCCCGGTGAGGGCGCCGGATTCTGTCCCGGTTGCCCCTCTTCCAGGCCAGCTCTGTGCTGTGGCCCGGGAGTGCAGTGGAGGATGGCCCAAGTGCTTGGGCCCTGCACCCCATGGGAGACCAGGAGAAGCACCTGGCTCCTGCCTACAGATCAGCACAGTGCGCCGGCCGCAGCGGCCACTGGAGGGTGAACCAATGGCAAAGGAAGACCTTTCTGTCTCTCTCACTGTCCACTCTGCCTGTCAAAAAAAAAAAAAAAAAATCTTAAAGCACGCCAGGGCAACAAACCATGGGTGGCCCCTCCTGCCCCAACATTGCCTCATCTCACTGGGTCAGCAGCAGCTCTGACCCCTTCATGTGCCGCCAGATGTGACTGCCACGTTACTGGTGACAGCAACCCAACTCACACCTGGTGGGTTCCTTGGAATAAACAACAAATTGCAGATTTTTTTCAAAACCAGGTTGTTGGCATCTGACATACATTTCATGTCCCTGTTCCCCAGACCTGCCCTAAAATTGAGTGGTTGTGACCTCCAGACATTGCCTCACATTTCAAAGGTAACAGTGTGGAGTCAACAATACGTGACTTAGCATGGGGAGGACAGCCTTATCTGTCAGGAAATTCCTGCACAGTGAGCCAAAAGCAATGTAAATAGAATGGCGGCTTCCACTAACAGGTGCACAAGTACTTCTGCTCCCCCCAGTTGCATAAAACAGAAATGCTCAGGCCATGGAAGAACTGACTGCTCAGGCTGCCGTGCCCGGCAAGCATTGTCCCATTTCTGGCTTTTCCAGAAGAGACAAATGTAATGGCTTCGTAAATGATTTCCTTAGATTTGTTTCTCAATTCCACACAACCAGAGACCCCAAATAGATAAAACAACCCTAAGCAATAAAAGTAAAGCTGGAGGCATCCCAACGCCACATTTCAAGAAATATTACAGGGCACTTATAATCAGAACAGCTCGGTCCTGGCCCAGAAATAGACACGCTGACCACTAGAACAGACTAGAAACCTCAGAAATCAATCCATGCATCTACAACCAACCAGTATTTTTTTTTTTTTTTACCGGCAGAGTGGACAGTGAGAGAGAGAAACAGAGAGAAAGGTCTTCCTTCCATTGGTTCACCCTCCATTGGCCGCTGCAGCAGGCGCACAGCGCTGATCCAATGGCAGGAGCCAGGTGCTTCTCCTGGTCTCCCATGGGGTGCAGGGCCCAAGCACTTGGGCCATCCTCCACTGCACTCCCGGACCACAGCAGAGAGCTGGCCTGGAAGAGGGGCAACCCGGACAGAATCCGGCGCCCCGACCGGGACTAGAGCCCGGTGTGCCGGTGCCGCTAGGTGGAGGATTAGCCTGTTGAGCTGCGGCGCTGGCCTTCAGAGTGGATATTTTCTAAGCTCCACATAGAGTCCCAGCAGTGTTTTTTGGACCTCAATGGAGGTACAAAGGAAATTCTCCTATTTTTTTTTTAAGATTTATTTATTTGAAAGTCAGAGTTACACAGAGAGAGAAGGAGAGGCAGAGAGAAAGAGAAAGAGAGAGAGAGAGAGAGGTCTTCCATCCGCTGGTTCACTCCCCAGATGGCCGCAACAGCCGGAGCTGCATCGATCCGAAGCCAGGAGCCACGTGCTTCCTCCTGGTCTCCCACGTGGGTGCAGGGGCCCAAGCACTTGGGCCATCTTCTACTGCTTTCCCAGGCCACAGCAGAGAGCTGGATCGGAAGAGGAGCAGCCAGGACTAGAACTGGTACCCACATGGGATGCCGGCGCTTCAGGCCAGGGCTTCAACCTGCCGCGCCACAGCACCGGCCCCAGTATTTTATTTATTTATTTATTTATTTATTTTATAGGAAGCTCACTTTCCAGTGCTGGTGCATAGCCTCTCTTCTGCTGGAGTCCCGAGCTGTGGGTTCCCACACCCTCCACATAGGTCCACTGTGTCCCTCTAATTTTGGAAGAAGTTCCTCCACCATTTTTTCCCTAACTCTTCCCTGAGACTACACTATCTCCACGTTTTTAAACCATCTTCTCCTGGGCTAGAGCAGTAAGCGCCCTCCCTACTCCGCCATCTTAGAACCACGTCTTCTCCTATTTCGAAGTTTACTCACTGGGCCCCCCACTCCGATCAGTGAATATCTCAGTGAAGATCATGGCTCCTGACGGATACCAGTGTTCAGCCATTAGCCTTTAAAAAGACGTTTTCCTGTTACATAAGTATATATATGTAGTTGTGAAACTTAAAATATTTGCTGTTTGGTCCTTGAAAGAAAAAGCCACGCCCTGGACCTAGAAGGCTGTGGGTGTTTGAGAGTCGCAGCGAAACCTCATTGAAAGTAGCACTGGTGGCGTTTGTGGCATGGTGGGTAAAGCCACCGCCTGTGATGCTGGTATCCATATAAGCACCAATTCATCTCCCAGCTGCTCCACTTCCAGTCCAGCTCCCTGCTAATGGCCTGGAAAAAGCAGCAGTAGATGGTCCAAGTGCTTGGGCCCCTGCCACCCACGTGGGAGACCTGGATGGAGCTCTTGGCTCCTGGCTTCCACCTGGCCCAGAGCCTGGCCGTTGTGGTCATCTGGGGAGTGAGCCAGTGGATGAAGATCTCTCTCTCTCCCTCTCTCTCTCTTTGTGATTCTTTCAGATAAATAAATACATTAAAAAAAGTGGTATTGGAGCATTGCTTGCTAGGGGAAGTCCAGTTAAGCATGAAATCTGATTATCCTGATTTAGCACACACAGCCATGTCTGCAGTCGTGTTAACAAAAAGTAGCAGTGGACCCAAAGCTGCGTCTTTCCACCGTAAGCCCAACAACAGCGCCACCACCTGTCTGTCGTCGGTGTTGCCAGTGGGGATTTTTATTAGCGACATAGTTTTGTTTGCGTTTCACTTGTACATCTTGTTTTGTATTCAGATATCAGTAAGATTTATCTGCAGGCCGGCACCGCGGCTCACTAGGCTAATCCTCCGCCTGCGGCGCCGGCACACCGGGTTCTAGTCCCGGTCGGGGCGCCGGATTCTGTCCCGGTTGCCCCTCTTCCAGGCCAGCTCTCTGCTGTGGCCCAGGAGTGCAGTGGAGGATGGCCCAAGTGCTTGGGCCCTGCACCCCATGGGAGACCAGGAGAAGTACCTGGCTCCTGCCTTCGGATCAGCGCGGTGCGCTGGCCGCGGCGGCCATTGGAGGGTGAACCAACGGCAAAGAAAGACCTTTCTCTCTGTCTCTTTCTCTCTCACTGTCCACTCCTGTGGGGGAAAAAAAAATTTGTCTGCACAGAAGTTGGGTATTCTATTTGCTTGGGTATTTGTAGCATTATGAAAATAGTCTTAAGTTACAATGCTGAGGCCATGTTGTTTTCTATCCAAGGTCCCAGTATTGGAGCAGCTGGGACTGGGCAGAGAGCCCACCCCTCCCAGATCTATCTTCATTTCCTGACGTAGATCTGTCACTTCAAGATGTGTCAGGACATCCACTGTGGGGCTGCCGTCTGCCGTCTGCTACGTCAGGTGGCATAGCAGAGTGCCTGGGCTTGAGTCCCAGTTCTGCTTCCAATCCGTCTCCCTGCGATGGGCAACCTGCAGGCACTGGGTGGCAGCATTAAGTACTTGGGTCCCTGTCACCCACATGGAGACCTGGATTGAGTTCCGGTCTCCTGGCGCAACCCTGGCCGTTGAAGGCATTTCACAGGGTGAACCAGTGGATGGAAAAGCTCTCTCCATCTTTCTCTCTTTCTTTCAAATAAATAAGTCATTTTTTAAAAGCAGTTCTTGGAAACCCTTCTCATCCCGTGGCCATGGGCGTGATGGAGGGACGGGAGGAGGCTCTGCCCAGCAGACTGGGGGCAGGGGGTGGCGGACACCTCAGCCCTCTGGCGCAGGGACAGCGTGGCCTGGAGACGTGTTCAGCTGTGGTCCCCACACTTCCTTCTCCAAGCCCGTCCCTGGCGGTTCTAGGCGAGGCTCAGGAACGGCCCCTTCTGGCACACGTGCACCTGTGTGTCGTGGGAGACGCGGATGCCGTCCCCGTCCTTCACTTCAGAACACAGTGGGACTTTCTTAGAGCTCCAAGGTCACCTCCCAAGTGCTGGAGGTGAATGGCAGGCGGGAGCCAGCCCCTCCCACTTGGATACCCTCCTAATCCTTGTTAAACGTCCTAAACACACGTGCAGAGCATTTCAGAACACAGAAGTGCACTGAACTGTTTTGTTTCTAAGTAACTAGAAGTGGCTTTTTTTGGCCGGCGCCGTGGCTCACTAGGCTAATCCTCCACCTGCGGTGCCGGCACCCCGGGTTCTACTCCCGGCTGGGGCACCAGATTCTGTCCCGGTCACTCCTCTTCCAGGCCAGCTCTCTGCTGTGACTCAGGAGTGCAGTGGAGGATGGCCCAGGTGCTTGGGCCCTGCACCCGCATGGGAGACCAGGAGAAGCACCTGGCTCCTGGCTTCAGAGCAGCACAGCACCAGCCGTAGTGGCCATTTGGGGGGTGAACCAATGGAAGGAAGACCTTTCTCTCTGTCTCTCTCTTTCACTGTCTAACTCTGCCTGTCCAAAAAAAAAAAAAAAAAAGAAGAAGCAGCAAAATCTTTTCCTTGGAAGAAAAATGAGCTGTAGCTTTGGAAAACTGCAGATCGAGGCTCCCTCGGCAGCAGTGGGGCCTGGTGCCAGGTGTGGTCCTGATGTCGCTATGACCAGACGAGACTGGGGCTCACTGACACAGGAGCCACCTGACTTACAAAGGCAGGGTGGGCGTGGCAGCACTGGACGTGAAGCGATACCTCCCCTCTGCTGAGGTCCCCACCCCCACCAGTGGCTCTGCCGTTTTTGATTTATCCCTGGCTTACCCTCAAGTCCAATACCAGAGCCTTCCATGCCCCCTCGGCTCCAGTCTGCTGCCGAACCCCCAGGGAAGTGACTCCTACTTCCTGCAGCGCCCTCGGCCCCTCCCTCCAGAGCTCACCTCCATGTCTCTGCCCACGCTCTCCCTGGACGAGTCCGCCAGCCAGCCGGGGACCAGTGTGGTGTTCACAGGGGCTCTGGCCCAGGACAGGGCACACGTCTCTCCCTGCCTCCCATCCCTCCCAGCCAGAGCCCTCGACACTGTCACAATGCCCCTTGTGTGTCATCGCCCTGTCATGACCCTCCTCGGGCCTGTGTCACCTCTAACTGCTCTCAGATTCCCAGAACTCTGTATGTAATGCAGTGGCCCCAAAAGGTAGCCAGTCATCAGACTTGTCACTTCCATAGACCACAGGGACAGCCCAGCACTCCCAAATCCTGGCTCCCAGCCTCTCCCCCAAATGTCCTACTTCATAGGTGCCTAACTGCCAACTCCACAGGGCTCTTCCTAGGTAATTCGTTTCCCTATTTTCTTTTCTTTTTAAAAAAGACTTATTTTGGCCAGGGCCACAGCTCACTAGGCTAATCCTCCGCCTGCAGCGCCGGCACCACGGGTTCTAGTCCCGGTTGGGGTGCCAAATTCTGTCCCTGTTGCTCCTCTTCCAGTCCAGCTCTCTGCTGTGGCCCGGGAGTGCAGTAGAGGATGGCCCAAATGCTTGGGCCCTGCACCCCATGGGAGACCAGGAGAAGTACCTGGCTCCTGCCTTCGGATCAGTGCGGATCTGCCACAGCACGCTGGCTGCAGCGGCCACTGGGGGATGAACCAATGGAAAAGGAAGACCTTTCTGTCTCTCTCTCACTGTCCACTCTGCTTGTCAAAAAAAAAAAAAAAAAAAAAACTTATTTTATTTGAAAGGAAAAGGCACAGAGAGAGGGAGAGACAGAGCTACAGGGAGATCTTCCATCTGCTGGTTCACGCCCAAAATGGCTGCAACAGCCACGGCTGGGCCAGGCAGGAGCTGTGGTCTTCATCCGGGTCTCCCACGTGAGCAGCAGGGGCCCAAGCACTTGGCCATCTTCTGCTGCTTTCTCAGGCCATCAGCAGGGAGCTGTGTCAGAGTAGAGCAGCCTGGACACCATTTGGTGCCCAGGTGGTACCTTACACCACAATGCAAACCCCCTCTTTTCTTTTTAAAACCATTTTTTTCTATTAATTTTTGGACTTAAGAGAAAAAGTGAGGCAGACAAGGATCACCCATTCACTGGTCCACTGCCTTCTGCCCACGATGTCTGGGCTAGACTGGGGTGCAAGTCGGGAGCAGGGAGCACCCTCCAGGTCTCCCACGTGAGTGGACCCCCCCCACTGCTGCCCCCGGGGTCTCTGCATCGGCGGGAAGCCGGGGTCAGGAGCCAGAGCCGGCGTCAGACCCAGGTTCTCGGACATGGGTGGGTGCCTGGCCTCGTGGTTCAGCCCCAGCTAGGATGCCCTCTCTCTTGCTAAACACCATTCTGTAAACATACAGTTTTCAGTTCAGTGTCTGTCCCTGCAACATCACTCCCTAGGAAGACGTTCATGTTCTCTATGATATACGGAAACGCATCCTAAGGTGGCATTGACAGGGAAGGGAGCCCCCCACAGACTTCTGGGTAACAAAAATAACCTACTGAAAGACCAGTCCTGAGAAAAATCTCACCACGTCTGATGGAACTCCTTAAGTTTTTGAAACGATAGAGCTCAGCACGGCCACGCTGATGTAACAGAGTGGATGGCCAGCCTCCTGGCACGGGCATGGGTGCCGGTTTCTCTACACAGAAAGGAACCAATGGGAGTCCACAGCATCACGGATTGTTGGATGTTGCGATGACCCAGGGCGGACTTTTCGCTCTCAGAGTTCTTGTCCCCAGGGTTAGGTTGCCAGATGACACTTGGTGCTATTATTTTACCTACGGACCGCTTCCAGTCCACACAAGGCCACGAGACCAGGACACTCGAGAGTTAGAAACATGCATTGTTAGTGGGAGTGTAAAAGGCTGCAGCCTCGATGGAAACCACTATGGTGCCTCCTCAGAGAGTTACAGTGGGCCAGAGCTGTGGCACAGCAGGTGAGCAGCCCGCAACACGGCATCCCATCTGGGTGCCAGCTGGAGTCCTGGCTGCCCCACCTCTGATCCAGTTCCCTGTGTTAATGCACTCGGGAAAGCAGCGCAAGGTGGCCCAAGTGCTTGGGCCCCTGCACCCACGTGGGAGGCCTGGACGGAATTCCAGGCTCGTGGCTTTGGGGTGGCCAGCCCTGTTGCGGTCATCTAGGGAGTGAACCCGTGGATGGAAGGTCTCTCTCTCTCTCTCTCTCTCTCTCTCTCTCTCTCTCTCTCTCCCTCGCTGTAATTCTGTCTTTCAAATAAATAAATACTTTTTTTAAAGAACCTATTTTGAAAAGAGAAACTTGCGTTGATTCTTTCAAAAGCTGTTTTTGTGCTCATTATTCATCAGATCCTGTCTGGCGTCAGGGAGAGGATGCTGGCCAAACAGTAAAGTTCTGGCCTTCATAAACAAAACGCTCACGGGAAATGTGGGTCCATGTCTCACAGACTTCCTGGAGCCCCTCCACTCTGCTGTGTAGTACATAAGTAGCCCGCATGCCTTTGCAGTCCACCCTATAAAGTGTCTCATTGTGGGACGCCGCTTTCCAGAAGATAAGTGTCTCAGCCAGGGTATCTGCAACCCGGCTGTGTGAGTTGTTTTGCATTGCTGTAAGAACACGGAGGCATGGTGATTTATACACGAGGAGGCTCCCGCAGCTCACAGAGCGTGGCCCCGGCGTTTGCTCGGCTCCGGCGACAGCCTCGTGGCTGATGGCATCAGTAACAGGTGTGTGCCACTCTCTGCTCTCGGATGTTGGCACAGAGAGGTCAGGGATATTTCTGTTTGCTTGGATCCGAGCAGCTACTGTCTAAACATCAGGCATAAGTACTTGATAAGGCTGGGCAGATGACGTTGTTCAAGAATCATAAATATTAGTTAAAACTGTCAAAAAAAAACTTTTTAAATTTTATTTATTTGGAAGGCAGAGAGAGATTTCCCATTCATTGGCTCCCTAATCAAATGTCCACAACAGCCAGGCTGAAGCCGGGAGCCAGGAGCCTCCTCCAGATGTCCCACGCGGGTGCAGGGCCCTAGCCCCTGGGCCATCCTCCACTGCTCTCCCAGGCCACAGCAGAGAGCTGGGTCGGAAGAGGAGCAGCTGGGACAGGAACCAGCGCCCATAATCACTCTTAGAGTTCGTTGTGCAGGTGTCTTGGCTGAGTCTGCGCCGGACTCCCAGCCCCCACGTCCACCTCCATCCAGGGAAAATGGAAAAGCCTCAGGACAGAGGAGTCTCCTGCAGAGAGCAGGTTTCGTCTGCTGTCCTTGTTAGGCACTGACCGTGCTGGGCAATGAAGAATGTGTGTTCCGGGAGCTATTTAATTCTCAGGGGGCTCACGCTGAATCCACTATCAAAGCTCGTGACCAGGCAGTTTGGCTCCCTCTAGAGGTCAGCTTGTAAATGTCAGCAGCTTTGAACAGTTTCATGGCAAGGTGTAGGGGGAAATGATTGAAACTAATTAACAGGACATAGATTTTTAAAGCAAACATTATATTTAGTACTTTTAAAAACACTAAGGTTTGTATATAGAGTTGGCAGACTTAGCAAAAAAAAAAAAAAAAAAAACAACACTGGGGCAGGCGTTTGGAACAGCAGGGAGGTCCCCATAGCCACCTGGACGCCTGCATTCCGCAGGTTACCAGGGTTCAAGTGCAGGCTGCTCCACTTCCAATCCAGCTCCCTGCTGATGGCCTGGGAACGCACAAGAGGACCCGAGTGCTGGGCCCCTGCACCCACGTGGAAGACCCGGACGTGGTTCCTGTCTTCCTTCTGGGCAGGGAACCAGAGGAGGGAAGCTCGCTTTAACTTGCTTTCAAATAAATATTTATTTATTTATTTGAAAGTCAGTGTTATACAGAGATAGGAGAGGCAGAGAGAGAGAGAGAGAGAGAGAGAGGTCTTCCATCTGCTGGTTCACTCCCCAGCTGGATGCAATGGCTGGAACTGAGCTGATCTGAAGCCAGGAGCCAGCAGCTTCTTCCAGGTCTCCCACATGGGTGCAGGGGCCCAAGGACTTGGGCCATCTTCTACTGCTTTCCCAGGCCATAGCAGAGAGCTGGACAGGAAGAGGAGCAGCCGGGACTAGAACTGGTGCCCACATGGGATGCCGGTGCTTCAAGCCAGGGCGTCAACCCACTGCGCCACAGCACCAGCCCCTCAAATCTTTTAAAAGAGGCCCATCCAACACCAAACGCTTCCATTCCCCTGCTGTCTCCCCATTGTTTCACCCCGAGTTTTCCTCAAGGTGCCCCAGAGAACCCAGCACGGGGGCTTCCATTCAGGGGCCCCGGGGGCCGCTGCGCCCTGGACTTCCTATGAGGTCCTTGGTGAGTAACCACGTGCACGGCCAACTTCCTGGCACCCCGTGAGTCTGCCTCCCTCCTGGCAGATGCAAACCTGCGTGTGAAGCGCTGCTCTCCTGCTGCCTGCCTGTGCTCGCCCTCTGGGGTTCCCGGCCACTCACTGGCTCCGCGCCCTCGGGGAGCCTCCCTGCAGAGCCCTTCCCCAACCCTGCGGGGGACAGCGCTGCCCTGGGCCTCCCCCACCCCTACAGGAAGCCCCCGGGCAACTGCTCAGGACGGGCGGAAGTTTGGCCAGCCTTCTAGAAACGTGTGCATCCCTGGTGGATCTACAGAGACTGTACTGTGTACTAGCCGGAATGCTCCACCCTCAGCAGACAAGTCTCCGGGAGCCTCCTGGTCAGCACGGATCGCTCTCACTCACTTCTAAGGCTGTAGTATTTCATGTCCTGGGTGCACCATGACTTATTTGGACACCCATCAGGTTAGAAGACGTAAGGCCAGGCCATTGCCAGGGCGCCGTAGGTTAAGCCTCTGCCTGCAGTACTGGCATCCCATACGGGCACCGGTTCTAGTCCCGGCTGCCCCACTTCCAATTTCCAGCTCCGTGCTCATGGCCTGGGAAAGCAGTGGAAGATGGTCCAAGTCCTTGGGCGCCTGCACCTGTGTGGGAGACCCAGAAGAAGCTCCTGGCTCCTGGCTCCTGGCTTCGGAATGGCCATTTGGGGAATGAACCAGTGGATGGAAGATTTCTCCTCTCTTTGTGTCTTCCTCTCTCTGTAACTCTGCCTCTCAAATAAATAAGCAAATAAATCCAAAAAAAAAAAAAAAAGAAAAGAAAAGAAAAGACATGAGGTCCTGTGGCGAGGCGCATCAAGTCTCTGGGAGAAGTGGATGCAGTGCCACTGAAAATTTAGAAAAGAGGAGAATAAATCGGGCCCGTGTCCCAGTGCTGTAGAAGCCGGATAATATGCTTTGTCATCCGACGGGGCCTCTACATTGGTCATCTCAGTCAATGTTGGGGGCGGGGAGGGGTAGGGGTGGGGGAAACAGAGTTTTTCACCTGGACTCCATGGGACCCTTTAGAGCCAGGAGATCCTACGCAGAATTCGGAAATGTGCAGGTTTCTGTTGGGAGGACTTCCCACACAGGGCAAAGCAGCCCGAGACAGAGGCCTCGCGGTGCCCAGGGTGCCGCCGTGGGCACCAACTCCCCGGTGCAGGAGGGCCTGGGCCGTCTGCCTGGGAGAACAGGGAAGCTCGCAGGTTACCTTCCTGGAAGCCTCAGCCAGCACAGCCCACCTGGGCCTGGCTGGTTAGATGCGGGAGGGGCGAGGAAAACGGAACCGAGTGACCAGGCGCAGGTGGGCACGGAGACCTTGCTGGGCGGCGAAGAGTTCTGCTCAGTGGCCGCCGTCACACGGCCCGGTGGTGAACTTGCTCAAACTCGTTCAACCCGACACTTCGAATGGCGCTCAGGGGCACTGCCGGGAACACACGCCGTGAGTTGCAGTACTTCCCGTGAGCAGAGTGTCAGCAGACAGCCGTGAGGGACGTCCCCGCGGGGACACCCACACCACTGCACAGACGTCTGTGCTCAGGCCCCTGCACCCACGTAGGAGACCCGGAAGGAGCTCCTGGCTCCTGGCTTCCCATTGGCCATTTGGGGAGTGAATGAGCAGGTGGAAGATCTCTCTCCCTCGCTCGGTAACTCTCACCCACGTGGGAGGCCCAGATGCAGCTCCTGGCTCCTGGCTTCGGATCAGCTCAGCCACAGCCATCGCAGGCATCTAGGAAGTGAACCAGATGATGGCAGCTCGCTCTATCTCGTTCTCCCTCCCTCCCTATCTCTGCCTCTCAAATAACTAAGTAAATCTTTAAAAAGGAGATCTGAGCGCTGTATTTCCGGTGTCTCCGTTGTCACTACGCATCGACTTTCAGTTCCCCTGCAGCGTGGTTCCTCGTTTAGAGAATGGGGTGAGCCACGCCGGGGGGCCTCTCCCAGCCTCTCCCTCACTGGGCTGGTCCTCCAGCGGCCTCTCCTCGCTCGGACTGAATCCGTTTTGTCCCATCAGCATCGTTTTCATATGTTTGGACAGGACGGCTGTGGGTGTTGCTAAAGTAACCACTTGAGACCACAGAACTCACTCTCGGATCAACCCCTTCCCGGGCGGGGGGCCCAGGCTGGCCGAGAGCGGCAGGGCCAGGTTCTGTGCGGGTCCTGAGCCCCGGCAGCCCTGGGGCTTGGGGCAAGTCGCTTAGCCTTCCCCAGCCTGCCCCGGGCTGGCTGGGTGTGGGAATCCAGTGTGGTGCCCGGCACAGGTAAGCACTCGGCAGGGGGCACCTGTTCTTTGTGCTTGTGCGTCACATCCCGTCCAGAGCTGAGCAAGCCCAGCAAAGCGCTGGCTCTCCTGGCCTCCAGCGCAGGGGCTGAGACGGGGCGGGGGCGGGGGCACGTGGGGCCTCCCACATCCTCCTCACCCCGCCCTGCCGATGCGGTGGGGGCAGGACACAGCAGCGGGGGCTCAGAGGCCGCCACGGGGAGGGTCACTTGTCACTCGACTCACACGCGCCTGTCGTATCTGAACCTCAGGCATGTCTCACTACAGTGAAAAATCAGGCACGTTTAACAAAGTCATTTTTTGGAAAGTGAAGACACCACTGGCATTGAAAGAGGTTAGGCCTTTCGGGGCCAGCATCGTGGTGTCGGCGGTAAAGCCACACCTGTGATCCCAGTTTGAGTCCCGGCTGCTCCACTTCCGATCCAGCTCCCTGCTGACGCACTTGGGAGAGTAGAAGAGGATGGACCAAGTGCTTGGGCCCCTGCACCCACGTGGGAGACCTGGATGGAGCTCCTGGCTCCTGGCTTAATTTGGCCCAAGCCTGGCCATTGTGGCCATTCAGGGAATGAACCAGAATATGGGAAATCTCTCCCTCTCTCTGCTTTTGAAGTAAATACATAAAAATCTTCAAAAAAAAATAATAATGGTTATGCCTTCCTCAAGACAGGCAGGATCGGAAGGAAAATCTAGTATTATAAAGATTTATTTACTTATTTATTTGAAAGTCAGAGAGGCAGAGAGAGAGAGAGAGGTCTTCCATCCGTTGGTTCCCTCCCCAAATGGCCACAGTGGCCAGAGCTGGGCCGATCCGAAGCCAGGAGCCAGGAGCTTCTTCCGGGTCTCCCACGCAGGTGCAGGGGTCCAAGCACTTGAGTCATCTTCCACTGCTTTCCCAGGCCACAGCAGAGAGCTGGATGGGAAGTAGAGCAGCCGGGACTCGAACCCGTGCCCATATGGGATACCAGCACTACGGGCCGTGGCTTTGCCGGCTACACCACAGCACCAGCCCCAGGGAAAACCTTGTTCATTCAGGATTATTCAGGATTCGATTGTTTTTTTCCACAAAACAGCCAAAGGAATTCCTGTCCTGGGTGTGAAGCAGAGCTTCGCCTCTGACTGCAGTCCCGCATCTTGTGCTGTTACCACCAGCAAAGGCGCAGGCCTGAGTATAGAAAAGGACAGAGGGTGAAAGAGGTGTAGACGCACGCGGGTGTGTGTGTGTACACGTGTGTGTGTGTGTGTGTGAGTGTGTACGCGTACAGTCCACAGAACCCATGCTGGCTCATCCTGGGTTGTTTTTCAAAATACTTTTGAATACAAGAAAAGAAAGCCTGCCTTCTAAGAGTGGCTGGAGAGTAACAGGCCTATTTTATTTGAGCCAGCGCAGTCGGCATCACAAAGCACAGAGCTGGTTTTCTCCTTCCGGTCATCCGCGTTCCTCCCCTGTGGGTGAGTGTGAGATGGCCCCGGGGAGGAGCTGCCCACCACACAGCCGTCCCTGGCACACAGTGCCCTGAGCAAGGTGCCGTGTGTTCAGAACCCACTGAAATGTGTAAACGGACAAAGAGGAACGGCGCTGATGGGAAAATGAATGTGCAGGGGGAAGCCACCCACGAAAGTGAAAACACACCTCGCTCAGGGGGTTCAGACCCTGGCCTGTGTTACAAGACAGGAAGTGCGTCTGGTCTCTGAAAACCCTGGGACCTGCGGCACCCTGGCCAGCCTGGCGTCCCAATGCCCGGGGCCACGGCTCGGCTCGCCTCGGGCGCCAACACCGCTCCATTCATTGTGGGAAAGACTGCAAAAGCCATGCTGGTGCCCCAGGCCAACTGTTTTGTAAACCGGGCTTTTGGGAACGCAGCAAACTGCACGCTGGACGGACATCAGGAGGGTGGGATGTGGTGAGCACGCGAGGAGGCTCCCAGCCGCTAAACCATGGCCGCTGCCCCCACACACGTGTGAAGACCAGCCCAGGTGCCCTTCCTGGCTCCTCCCACGTCACGTGACTTACAGGGCAGGCGAGGCCGTGGGAGCCCAGGATGCGGGAGCACTCACTTCCACATCCAACGGCCCAGCGTCTGAAGCCTTGCGGATTAGAGAAAGACGACAGTGCGTGACAGCCATGGTCTCCGTGCACGGGAGGCACAGCGTCCACACAAAACTTCCCACTCGCTGCTCGCACACCAGCGACAGGCGGCGGGCTGCGTCTGCCGTGAGGCCCCGCGGACGGCTGTGAGGCTGTGCTATTTCGGTGGCAAACGCTGGGTTTCAGGACGAGCGGGGGGGGGGGGCGGGGGTGTCTTTCCCACCCTTGGTGCCTAGAACTGTGGAAGCAACGTTAGGCTCCGCAGAACCTGCAGAGACAGCAGATCCCGCAGGGAGAGTCTGGCCACGACGCCATGGCCACGCAACCCTGGGACTTCCGAGCTCCGGGCAGAGAGGGAGCAGGTTCAGGGAGGAGACGTGTGTTACTCCCGGCCCCTTCCTCTGAAAGAACATGGCCTGTTCTAGGGCAGACCACGTCACATCCATTCCTTCTCCTTTCCAAATCAAACGACCTCATTTCCTCCCTGGATCGCCCAGTTCCAGCTCCTCGGAGCAGCACGCCTGCCCTGCACCCCCTGACCGGAATACCAGCCCTCCCTTCAGGGCCCAGGTGCAAACCCACTCCCTAACCAAGCTCCTTTAATGTGCACCTGTGCCTTTCTCGGCGCCTCGCCTTGGCTGCTGGTCCCTGCCCGTCCGCCTCAGCACGCGGCCTATCGGCAGCGACTGCTCTGTGCATGCAAACAGCCGCTTCCCTCGTCTGACTTCTGTGTCGAAGACAAAAGTTGGAATAAAAGACGCTCCGAGCTCATACTCTGAGGAAGAATCGGTATTTGTAAAGAAAGCCAGAGGACATCTTGGGCTGCCCTTGGGAGGCACAGTTAAGGAAAGAACCATGATGCAATGGGGCAGCAGCAGGTGCACTCTCGCAAACGGCCGCCTGTCTCTACCTCCTGGAGGGCGGGACAGGGGAGTTAGCGCAGCAGATGTCAGGGCAGAACGCGCAGAACGCGCAGCGGCGCCTTGCACACAGCTCGCACTCCGGGGACAAGCGCCACCAGGTCAGGCTCTGGGCTCATCCCTTGAAGCTCGGGGCTGGGAAACTGGGTGAGACGCAGACGCCGGGGATGGCATTGCCACACCGCCGCCGCCGTAAGGAACTTCGCCAGGAAGCACAGACAAGAACAGTTACCCTAGCGTGGACTCAGCCTCACGGCCATTCAGCAATTCAGTTGTTTTGAAATGAAACTAAAAGCTGGTGTTGTCTCTGTTTTAAAAGGCCTGCAAGTCTTCCGGTGACACTCGAAGCAGAGGCCATGAGCAGGCGTCTCGGGACCAACTCTAGCGAGGCCCCGTCTGTCACAAGGGCCGGGCCTGTCACTCTGCCCTGCGCTGTGTGTGTGCAAAGCTCCGGGGCCATCTCTCTGATGGGACAGCAGAAAGGGCACGGGCGAGGGCCAGGCCCCGGGGCTGCAGCAGCGCCCTCGTGGGCAGGCAGTACAAGTCCAATAGGCTCTTCACTCCCGCCACATAGCAAAACTACGCTGCCCCTTTCATTAGTATCCAAGTAGCACTGAGAACTTTTGCAAGATCTCTCTTAATGTACCACCAAAACTGTGGTAAATGTTCAGATATTTAGATGAGCACCAAATACTACAAAGTGCAACCGCTAGGGTTCCATTAAAGACTCAACAATGGCTGTCAAGGGCAGCAATGCTATAAATATATGCACATATATTTAATAAAGCAATTCGTACAAAAATCTGGAAATGCCACCGATTCATTTCTGGGCTGCTAAACCTTCTTGCAGCTCGTTCCTGGAGCATTTCTGTGGTGTGCTGTCTCGGAGAATCCTTTCCTAAAATGATTTTTAAAGACCTGCAAAGTTTTTTATTGCATCGGACACTATTCATGACACAGAGACTGCAAACTGCAAATATGTGGCATTGCAACAAGTCTTACAAATATTTTAAGAATTCGTTACACACATTTTTCTTTTTTCTTTTTTTTTTTTTTTTACAGTTTGTCTCTTTAAAAATAAAAAACGGAAGTTACAGCTAAGAGTCAGTCAACTGGGTACAGTGAAGCGCTGTAGGAATGTTAGGGTCAGGGCACAGAGGAATGACACAAAGGGGGAAGCCACAATCTTTGCCGGCTCTGCATGTATCGCCTTCCAAAGCAACTGTGCGCGTGGCGAGGGTCCCGGGTGAGCACCTCCGCTAGTCCGCTTTGGGAGAGCAGAAGTCTTTCAGGGCCTCCAGCTCCTCGATGAGCTTCTTGTTCTGCACCTCCAGCACGGCGACCCGGCTCTCCAGACACTTCACGTACTCTTTCTTCCGACGCCGGCACTCTTTAGCCGCTTCCCTGGAGAGGGGAGAAGCAGAGGGCAGACACAGCGTGTTTGGCACGCGGCCGGCAGACGCGCGGAAGTAGAGCTCGCTAAGCGGGGTCACGCTTGCTTTCCAGAGCTTGAGACCTACGTTCCCAATTCCGGGCCACACACTAAGCCACACGGGGTCGGAAGGGGCCCGCGGGTCCCTCGCGCAAGTCCACACGGCAATCAGCGGAGCTGCTGCGTCTCCTGCCTTGCTCAGAGGTCACGGGAACAAGGTCCACGCCAAAGGCAGTTACTCTGCTTTATGGCAGTAAAAGTCTTTGAGGGCCTTGAGTTCCTCAATGAGGGTCTTGTTTTGGTTTTCAAGCACAGCCACACGGTTTTCAAGACATTTGACATATTCCTTCTTCTTCCTGCGACACTCCCGGGCGGCTTCCCTGGAACCAACACAAGGCAAATGACTACAGGAACGACCCGTCGGCACAGTCCAGATCAGCTCCATCAACTCCGGCCCCCAAACTCAACAGCCAGGCGCTCCTGGCTTGCGTGGAGCCACACAACGAATGCCAGCGAGCTCGTGCCTTCTCGTGAGATTACGTCAGACAACAGGAACAACTCGAGGACGGGATCCACTTAGCCCTCGGTGCAAACGGCGCGTTCTCAGGGCACACATCCCACAGCAACAATGACCAGCACTGTGTCCAGGAACCTCCCACAACAGGACACAGCCCCGAGTGGAATTTCTATAAAAGCGTTTATAGATCCTTTCCGGCTCTCGTAAGTACGCTTGCCTGCCGGGAGCTACGGATTCCATCACAATAGGTTTGTTTTATTGGATCAAAAACAGTCACATGAAGTAAGCCTCAGAAACCTCACACGTCAACACCGGGGATTTTGCAGACTTAAATCTCAGTAGAGCAAGGTCGCTCATGGCTGGGAGGACAGTTTAATTAACACAACACAAATACATTATAACAATAAACAAAACGTGCACATTTTTACAAACCAAAATGAAGTGGATGCTACCTCTGAAAATTAAGGGAGGAAAAAAACGGGGTTACATAATACAACACTCAATCATTCAGACCATGTCAACCCACAAGTGACAGCACCGCACTCTGCATTAGGACAGAGCAGCTGCTGGACGACCCACAGGTCATTTCATAACTGGAGCCTCAGGGCACGCACTTAATACCCCACACACTGCAGTCTTCAGGCACACAAGTATGCCAAAGGAGAGAACGGACTGACAGCCAACGCAACAAACACACGGAAACAGATGGACGAGTTACTAATGTCCATGTACCACCCCACCAAAAAACAGGAAACACAGCCAACATTCTCTCTCCCCTTCTTTCCAGCGTAGGGATGGAAGCTACGGCACTCAAGTCCTCCGTGAAAGATACACTCTGAACACATCTTCATTTTGGACTCATTTTCACAATAACTGCCACTGGGTACATCACTCCCCTTCACAGAAAAAAAACTATCCTGAAACAGACACGATCCCTCGAGTACACTTTAACAAAAGTAGTGTAGAGTTGTCTACATACAGTTACTACAGTGCCCGCGTGCACGGCTGGGATCCCACATTAAGTGTGAGAGTCGGAGGGTGTGGCCGTCGCTGTATTTTTGGGAGAGGTCCCTCTCACTGCGTGGTGGCTGTGTTTTCACTATGGGAAGCAGGAGTCAGCACTAAGGAAACCCTGAAATCCCAACAAATGGCAGGAAAAGACCAACCCCTACACCCTAGTCAGGAGTAACACGCTCACCCCAGGAACTCATACGGTTCTGGACTTCCCAGCTACCTAACAATTTTTTTTTTTTTTTTGGACAGGCAGAGTGGACAGTGAGAGAGAGAGAGACAGAGAGAAAGGTCTTCCTTTTGCCGTTGGTTCACCCTCCAATGGCCGCTGCGGCCGGCGTGCTGCAGCCGGCGCACTGCGCTGATCCGATGGCAGAAGCCAGGTACCTATCCTGATCTCCCATGGGGTACAGGGCCCAAGCACTTGGGCCATCCTCCACTGCACTTCCCGGGCCATAGCAGAGAGCTGGCCTGGAAGAGGGGCAACCGGGACTGAATCCGGCGCCCTGACCGGGACTAGAACCCGGTGTCCTGGCGCCACAAGGCGGAGGATTAGCCTAGTGAGCCGCGGCACCGGCCTTAAATTTTTAAAAAATGTATAAAAGCAAACTGAACTTGATAAGACAGCAATTAATTTTATCAGAATGGTGCAAAGGGAAAAGTTAAGAATAAATCCATTCACATTGGATATTTGCCAGTTTGGGAACATAATTCAGTTTCTCCTACAAAGGAACTAAAAATAATTTCTGAATACCAAGGTTTTCATGATTAAGCATTATATTAACTACCAGATCTAGAAGGAAAGTGCTCATGCTACGAAACAGATCATCATCAAGTGAGAAGTTTAAACACCTAATAGCAGTGCGGTGGGGTCCAGCCGAGCTCGTGTTCATTTCTGCCCAGTCGTGTCAGCTGCAGTTTCCTCCGGAAGCTGCGACGTGACTCCATGCCGACAGAGCTGAGCGCCGCCTCCCACGCCGCGGTGGGGTCCAGCCGAGCGGCTGAGCGCCGCCTCCCACGCCGCGGTGGGGTCCAGCCGAGCGGCTGAGCGCCGCCTCCCACGCCGCGGTGGGGTCCAGCCGAGCGGCTGAGATGCCGCCTCCCACGCCGCGGTGGGGTCCAGCCGAGCGGCTGAGCGCCGCCTCCCACGCCGCGGTGGGGTCCAGCCCGGAGGCTGAGCGCCGCCTCCCACGCCGCGGTGGGGTCCAGCCGAGCGGCTGAGATGCCGCCTCCCACGCCGCGGTGGGGTCCAGCCCGGAGGCTGAGCGCCGCCTCCCACGCCGCGGTGGGGTCCAGCCGAGCGGCTGAGCGCCGCCTCCCACGCCGCGGTGGGGTCCAGCCGAGCGGCTGAGCGCCGCCTCCCACGCCGCGGTGGGGTCCAGCCGAGCGGCTGAGATGCCGCCTCCCACGCCGCGGTGGGGTCCAGCCGAGCGGCTGAGATGCCGCCTCCCACGCCGCGGTGGGGTGCAACCCCGCGGCTGAGACACTGCATCCCACGCCGCGGTGGGGTCCAGCCCGGCGGCTGAGACGCCGCCTCCCACGCCGCGGTGGGGTGCAACCCCGCGGCTGAGCGCCGCCTCCCACGCCGCGGTGGGGTCCAGCCGAGCGGCTGAGCGCCGCCTCCCACGCCGCGGTGGGGTCCAGCCCGGAGGCTGAGCGCCGCCTCCCACGCCGCGGTGGGGTCCAGCCCCGCGGCTGAGACACCGCGTCCCACGCCGCGGTTGTAGCCTCTGGGGAGTGAACCAGCAGATGGAAGCTCTCTGGCTCTCTCTCTCTCTTTCTCTCTCTACCTCTGCCTTTCAAATAAATAAATATGGGTTTTTTTTAAAGAAAAGTTGCTGCTACACTGGTAGAAATATAATCCAAAGTCTTTTGTAGATGTTGACGAACAAAAGGAGAAAGGCCTAAGAGACCGCTCACGTGCGTGGCACGGGACGGATTAAAGCCCACGCACTTCCCGTGAAGGTGCGCTTCCAGTCCACGCGGCCGTCTTTTCGAGGCGACCTGGGGTTGGCGCAGTGCGCAGGCTCGGGCGCGCACACTGCTTGGCTGCAGACCCTGGTTCCGTGCAATCCTGAGCCACTTCCTGCTCACCTTCTGTGGGCCGCAGGTGCTCCGCGGTGTGTGTGGGGGGGGGGGGGTGCCAGCCAGCCTTCTGCCCAGGGGAGGCAGTGCCGGTTACAGCAGCGGCAGAAAGGCTGGCATGCAGGCGCAGACACACCGATGCCAGGCAGCCGCTGTCTCCAGGGCACGGAACGCCATGTGCGTTGTGGTACAGGAGCCCGTGTGAGGATTCCCAAAGCGCCTCACCCCGTGCCACCGAGGAGACTGCTCACTACCCGACTGTGGCCGCTCTGGTCCGCGCTCAGAGGGACAAAGGGCAGAGCTGACCTCAGCCCTGGATCTGAGGGGTGCAGGGGCAAGAGTTTACAGGAAGTAGGTGGTGGTGACCCCGGCAAGCGCAGGACCCCCGGGGCCGGCGTCTGGGACCCTTCACAGCGAGGTGGCGAGGTGACGGGCAGCCCGCGTCTGCACATTCTCCAGGTCGGGTTCACGTGCACCGCTCTCCGCAGCAGCAAACTCACACGCGAGGTAAAGGAAATTCTGTTCAAGTTCGCGTGTTTAAAAAAGCTTCTTGGAAAATGGCATTTTATGATACGCTGTCGCGTAAAAAATAGAATTTCAGCAATATGGCGCAAGAACGTAAGAGAGAAAGTGAGAGCGAGCAGACTGGACGTGCACCTAGCAGGAGTTAGAAGGGATCCTAGGCTGTGACTAGAGGTTAGCAGAGTACCACGCTGGGGAAAAAGCGAAGCTGCATTACAGATACACACAAACCTGGAGCAAGCTTACAGAACGCTTAACTCACATCTCTGTTGCTGATGACTTACTTGACAAAGTAAGTTCCAAAGGCAAAATAAGTATCTCTCATAAACTCCTCCCATCGTATGTCAAGACATAAATTGATTACCTTTTGCACATGGCCCTTGGAAAGCACGCGGCTCAGCCGGAATGGGTTCACAGCGGGCGACACTGACCAGAAGGCCATGGCCATCAGCAGCCCAAACAGTGAGGTTGGAAGAAACAGCTTCGGGGAACATAGCTTGTTTACAGGCCTCACAACCGCACCTTCTGTGGCCTGCAGTGGGTGCTGAGTGGGGTGCGAGGGCCCTGCAGTGGGTGGGTGCTGAGTGGGGTGCGAGGGCCCTGCAGTGGGTGGGTGCTGAGTGGGGTGCGAGGGCCCTGCAGTGGGTGGGTGCTGAGTGGGGTGCGAGGGCCCTGCAGTGGTTGGGTGCTGAGTGGGGTGCGAGGGCCCTGCAGTGGGTGGGTGCTGAGTGGGGTGCGAGGGCCCTGCAGTGGTTGGGTGCTGAGTGGGGTGCGAGGGCCCTGCAGTGGTTGGGTGCTGAGTGGGGTGCAAGGGCCCTGCAGTGGTTGGGTGCTGAGTGGGGTGCGAGGGCCCCCGCGCCGGGTGCTGAGGGGGTGCAAGGGCCCTGCAGTGGGTGCTGAGTGGGGTGCGAGGGCCCTGCAGTGGGTGCTGAGTGGGGTGCGAGGGCCCTGCAGTGGTTGAGTGCTGAGTGGGGTGCGAGGGCCCGCACGTCGGGTGCTGAGTGGGGTGCGAGGGCCCGCGCGTCGGGTGCTGAGTGGGGTGCGAGGGCCCGCGCGCCGGGTGCTGAGGGGGTGCGAGGGCCCGCGCGCCGGGTGCTGAGTGGGGTGCGAGGGCTCACCTGTTCTTCATTAGCCTCAGCTCCCGTTTCCGCGTCGCCTCCTCCGCTAGTTGCTGGGGACTGTGCAGACTTCCTGGCGAGGCGGCCATCACCACTCCCTGGGGCAGGGCGGTCGTGGGGGCTCGGATCTGGTACGTCGGCATGTCACCCGTGGCGGCTGCAACGGAACAGAATATTACGAGCCTCTGTAAGCAGTCCGCAAGTCGGTATTTCATACAAGACACACGCTGACATGTCCCAGGAGGTGATGATGCAGAGGATGAACTGAGGACTGTGGGACCTTAGGCATCAGAGCCCTCCTCCAGCGGGGAAGACAGTGGTAGGAGTACCCAGCTTGCTGCACACGTGTGAGCCAGCCAGCGTCCTGATGCACTCTAGTCAGGCCTGGCTGTTTCTGCGTTTGTGCTTTTCCAGTCAAAGGCTGTTCCACTGCCAGTTCAGTGGTGTGCTGGTGGGTGTCTGGGGTCAGCTCTGGGGGAAGGAGCCACTCTCCGTGGTATTTGGTGACTCCCAGGACTCTCCCTCCCCACACGACCTCACCGAGGGCAGAGCTGGGAGGGGATTTGCAGAGGGCAGCACGGGCAGATGTCCTCACGCCCAGGGCACAGACACAGCAGCTGGAAACGGCTTCAGCGCCAGAGCTGTTTTTGAGTGCACTTTAAGTGTGTGCGTGCGCTGTATAAACGCTGTGTGTGTGGCATGTGCGACGGTTTAATCATGGCTGTATTAACAACCGGCTACCACAGGTGTATGCTATAAACCAGTCCAGCAGAGGGAGCTGGCGCGAGCCCCCCCACAAGGAAATGGTCACTGGGAGGGCGGTCGACCCTCCCAGTCCTCTACTGCGCACCGAGCCTACTCAGGCGCCAGTCCTGTGACCAGAGCCACAGCCAAAGGCAGGGCCCAGCTGCCGGCGTGCGGCCACAACAGGAACAGCACAGCGCCCCCACATGGTGGCTCTGGGGAGCCGGGCTTCTCGGGATAAAGAGACATTTCTAAGTACTCGTTTTTAAAGGGCGTTTTCTAACAACAGAATCATACAGTTAGAAGACAGATGTCAGATGTACTTAGATTTCACAATGAATACTGAGGGTTCTCGAAGGCTCCTAATTCGTATCAGTGCTTTGTCTCTCTACCGCCGTGGCCAGGGCTTCCTGGAAAAGACAGCGGGGCCCCAGTGACGCCACGTGTCTCTGCCACCCACGCTTTAACTTTAAGAACGTTTGGCCCAGAGTTATTTTGGTACTCCACAGAGACATGACGAAGTGCATGGTCTCTCAAAGCAAAATGCAAAAAAAAAAAAAAAAAAAAGGGTCTTAAGGGAAAAAAAGGTACTAAATTCTGTAAAAAGCAGTCTGGACCAAATGCCAGTCCAGAGAGGAATGCAGTTCCTCCGTGATTGTTAAATGCACTGTCTGGCCCTGGAGACGTTTTGCCCTTTCAGCTAGGAGACGATGTCCCTGAGAACAGCCGAGCAGTTTTAGAAAGTTAAATGCAAGGTAACAGACTTAGGGGCGTCCGTGGAGGAAGTGCCGGCTTCTCTCCCTGGGCTTCGGAACTAAACCAAAGAATGGAATTGAAAACATGGCTTGGAGGAGAGATCACTTAAAGGCCTTTGCAGAATGAATAAAAAAAATTACTATTTATAGGGCTGCCTGCCTCTTCCTCTGTGTGTCATTTTTAAAACAATGTTGATACAGAGTGATTAAAGGTCCCCAGCAAAAAACAGAGAAAGAGTGCATTTGTTTTGGTAACTTTTTGAAGTGCGGTCTGCACGCATGTCTCACTGCGCGCTGTAGTGTGGCAGCGCTGAAGAAGAAAACCAGCTGTGAGGGAACTGAGACTATATTTAGAGTCTCAAGCACGCCACCGTCACAGGAAACCAGGCAGAGGGCCCGCCTCCCCGCCTCTCCTCACCCACGTCCAGGGGGCTGCAACAAGGGCGGCACTGGGGGCCGCTGGCTTTCTAAAACGGGAACAATGGCCAGTGACGCCTGAGCAGTGGGCGCGCCCGTGCCGACATTTGCGGGAAGTGCAGGGACGCGGACAGAGAGGTGCAGAGGCGCTGCACCCGCCAGTCAGAGCAGAACGCCTGCGAGACAGGCCAAGGCCAGGCTGAGGGCATCCGTTGTTGGAAAGGGGAGAAAGGGGGCGCTGGGAACACTTCACGGACGAAAAGTGAAGTTCACCCACTGGTTTTGTCTTTACCAGAAACGGCTCGACAGAACATTCTGCCTGGTTCCAAAAGCCCAGGTGCCGGGGCAGGAGCCATCTGGCCAAAAGGCCGATTGATGGCCACGCGAGAGCAGTCGCTCAGAAAGTCGTCACCCTACAGGGACTTGCACAGGGTGGTGGTTTTGGCTGTATTAGTTAGGAGACGTTAGGTGACAAACTGGGCTTTGTTATAATTTTTCAGATATATATTCGCTTGATTTCCTTCTATAAAAATCAAAGATTACAGCTCATGATTTCAAGCCAGAAGTAAGAATTGGTGTAAGTTAGTAGGAAGTAGTAGGAGTTTCTGTCCCAAGGAGTCTGTGTACTTCTCATGGGCACTGGAGAACTTCCAAATACTCAAATATAATCTTGTGATTAAGTACACTAAAAAGATATGGGCAGTGAGAATCTCTGGTTTGGAGGAAGTCTAAATGTCAAAAAGTTTTATTTTTAAAATGAGTTATTTTAAAAAGCGCTTATCTTAGGTTCAGTTTCCAAGAGGATGAACCCAGGATCAGAGAGCCACGCTTCTCCCTGTCCCCTCATAAAAGCCAACCCCTGTCCCATCCAACTGCTCAGGGTTTCCGAGTTTTGTTTTTTAATCCTAAAGTTTCATTTTTGTTTTCATCAATGGGGGCTTAAAAGTTCCCGACTGAAGGGAGACGTGAGAAGAAGCTGTTGACACACCAGTTTTGTTCTCGGGCCAGCACAAGCTCTAAGGCCAGCCGGGGATGCGGCCCCTGTGCCCTGGATGCCCCCTGGATGCCTCCAGGGTCTGGCACAGTGCTGGGTGTGTAGCAGGCGCTGCATGAGGTGATGTGAGCGCCACGAGGCAAAACCTGAACTCCCCAAGGTTTCGCCCCAGCTCGGTCATCCGGGACGCTTGGATGAAGCTTCCAGACTCGTGTGTTCCCGCAGGGTCTTTTCCTAACAGAAGGCTCCGCGTGTCCACCCGCCCCCGGGTGCACTGTGCATGCACATGTCTCCCGTGGCAAGTTCTAATCAGAACACGAAAAAGTTACTTAGGCTTAGTGTGAACCATGTTGTGGAAGGAGATTCCTGGAACCCTCCATTCTGGTTATGAACGTCATACCTCTCTTGGCAAGCGTTAAACACGGCACAGCAGAAAAGCATGGGATTTGGAGCCTGGGTTCTAGTCCAGCTCCGCCACTTACCAGCCATGTGACTTGGGACAAGTTCAGTCTCCTCATCTGAAAAACGGGGATACATTATCTCATTTGGTACTCACAACAAACCCTGTGCTGTGTGTCAGTGTCTAGACAGTGCCTGGCACCTGTCAGCTCCCCTCCTCTCCCCTTCCTCAAGTGCTGAAAGACAGCGTTCCAAACCAAGCTTACATCGGGCTTCGTTAGCAGGCACCGAACACCCACAAACACATCGTCCCCGGGGCCTCCCTTCCCGCACACCGCTTATTCCTTATTGTACAAAAATCAGCCTACTAAAAACCCCTAAACTCTAGAGTACAGTTCTACCCCTGGAGAGAACAAGTTACTGAGTGATAACGTAAGGTGTCCCTTTTCAAAGTGTACCGTCACTTAAAACCTTGAAGGTGGAGAATCACAGATGATCTCAAAATGCACGCTTGTCAGACTGGCCCTACAAAACCCCACGCGCCAGACTAGGAGGCCAAGAGGCACCAGCTCCGGCTGAAGGACCATCCCCGTGCTCCCGAAGTAGAGCCATCCTCAGCACCCCGCAAGCGGTGACTCAGTGCTTTGACTGCTTTTTGGCTTATGAAGATACCTGTGCCGCTGAGCGCGTTACTTGAATAAAAGCATTCTCACATGGTCTTCCTGACTTCCTGCGTCACCTCCCTACGTCCACTGTGGCGGGAGCTCAGAAACCACACGCAGGGGCAGGGGCTTCTCGCCCCCCTCCCCAAGCCGGCCTGCTCCTGAGGCTCCCGGCAGGCGTGGCCAGGCTGCGCCCCCTCCACTGCTGCACTTCCTCCAGGATGTCTAAGCACTCAACACTGCACGCGTGTGACTGCCAGAAACCACGCAGAGGCCGGCGCCGCGGCTCACTAGGCTAATCCTCCGCCTTGCGGCGCTGGCACACCAGGTTCTAGTCCCGGTCGGGGCGCCGGATTCTGTCCCGGTTGCCCCTCTTCCAGGCCAGCTCTCTGCTGTGGCCAGGGAGTGCAGTGGAGGATGGCCCAAGTGCTTGGGCCCTGCACCCCATGGGAGACCAGGAGAAGCACCTGGCCCCTGGCTTCGGATCAGCATGGTGCGCCGGCCATGGCGGCCATTAGAGGGTGAACCAACGGCAAAGGAAGACCTTTCTCTATGTCTCTCTCTCTCTCACTGTCCACTCTGCCTGTCAAAATAAAAAATAAAAAATAAAAAAACCACGCAGAATGAAGTCGCTAAGTGTTGCCGTCAGCTCGACTGAGGTACAGTCGACAGAACCGGTGTGTCCTTGAGGTGCACATGCGCTGCTTCATACACGCATACCCTGGGAAATGACTGCCACAGTCAGGCGGTCAGTCACACGTAAGGGGCCTTCGCAGGTGTTTATTAACGGAACATCCTGTGTTAAAGATAAGAAATTATGAATACTGGAATTAAATGCTCTGGATCGTGGCAAACAGATGCTCTGCATCCTACAAGAATAATAACAAATATTCTAGAAAAAAACCCTCCATTTTGAGTTTTACAAGGATGCTCCATCATTGCATGCATTTTGGAAGCAGTATGTAGCCTCCTGTTGCGATTCCTGTCACAGTCACGCTAAGGACACGGGGTCAAGCGGAGCAGCGATGTGGTATGGCATGAACAGAGCCACAGGCGGGGTCTGACGACCCTGGTTCAGCACCGGTGGGCCCTGTCAGCTCGGGAGAGTCACCTTACCCCGAATCGGTGTTGTCCCACAGAAGGCGGTGTGACTCTATCAGCCCTACGCCACGGATCGCCACTGGCAGCCAGACAGACACTGGAGGCCATTCCGTTAAGTGAAACACACTAGACACAGACAGAGTCCACGGCCTCTCTCGGACGCGCAAGTTTAAGAAAGGCGTCTGAACCTGGGCCAGTGGTCACCAGAGGCTGAGCAGGATGGGGAGACAGGGGACAGGAGTTCAGTGACCCGCAGCAGACACAGGAGGGTGACAGGGCCGACAGAGAAACAAAGGAGAGGCGAACAGCGGGAGACGCTGCCACTGTGTACACGTGGTGACGTGGTGAGACACTACGGCACAGCACCCCTGCGAGTGTGCCAGGCCCGCCCGCTCACCACGACGCTGCCTGCCCTGTGTGTCAGGGAGACCGCGTGCGTGCTGCTCTCTCTAGACGCGACCTCCTGAGCTGGGCCCACCCCGTCCCGTGAGCACTGGCGTCGGCCAGCCCCTCTGCCAGCACGTCATGTGCCTGATAGTGCGGGGAAAGCTGACGTAACGCAGTGGTAACACAGTGGTCTTATCTGGCAGTGTCTTCACTCGGGGAACTAGAACAGGGCCGGGTGAAATCAGCACTCGAGCTGTACTGAAATCTTTTCCAAAACCAGCAGGAAAACAGCTTAACGGCAACTTTCAACTTCACCTTCCACGCCGATTTAGTTTTATTGAAACTGCATGTAGACCAGTGACTTCCGCTTTTTTACTTTCCACACGACTTCACCTTTGCTACCGATTTCAACAAGTTGTCACAAAACCATGCTTCCCCGGGAAAGTTTCTCACTAAGGACCACGGCCGACTGCTTTTCCAGCGGCAGCCCTGCCCTCGTTCCCACGCAGCAACCGTGGGACGCTGTCTCCCGAGGTTGTAGAGTTGTCTGTCCTGAGCGGTTCGGAAAGCTCTCCTGAATACAGCTAACACTCAGAGACGCAACTGAAAGCAAGCTCCTAGCGTAGTCAGCTTAAGAAACAAAATGCCATATTTCTAGTAAGAATTTAAATTATACCCAGTAGAGTCAATAATCTGTAATCCTACCAACTGCAGAGGGTCCCTTCTTATGTTCAAGGCCATGTTCCGTAAGGAAATCCTTCCCAGGCCAGTCATTTGAGTTAGAGCCTGGCTGGGGACTTGAGATCAGTTTTTCAAACTAAGGTGTATACCATTAGTGAGGTCAAAAACTCTAATTTTGTGGGTCAAGAATAGCACTGATGGGGTGAGAACGGACCAGACTTAAACCATGCTTTCCAAGGGACAGTCAAGGTCTGAGAACAGGTGTTCTGCCACTGTCCGGCAGTTTTAAGTTTCAGCATTTAAAAAAAGTTTAAATTGGAAAATGAACTGTTGTATAAACAGTATTTGAAAGAAGAATTAAGAAAACAGCAGCTCTTCCAGGCAGCTTTAGCACTGGCGTGTGCAGGTCACACTTGCTGGGGACACGAAGACCCTGAGGGGCTGGGGGGCTGGCCTGGGGTCGGGTTCTCCAGCTTCAGCTACAGGCTCAGTCCGGGGCCACTGCATACACAGTGTCGCAACCACACACGAGTCACCGAATCCCAGTCTTTCACAATCACTAAGAAAAGTAAACCTCCAGAGAGAACTGCTCATTACCAACCCAATGCCAGAGGCCAGGGAACCAGGACAAAGGCCACCGCTCCCGGACCCAGCCCTGTGCAGGGCCCACCCCTCTCCAGGAGGAGCACCTGGCCACGTGACTGCCTTCAGGGTCCCCCTCCTCAAGCGGACACTTACCGAGAGAGAAAAGCCAGAGCAAGGCTAAGGAGCAAAGCTACTCAGAGTGAGCGACCTTGGAGACAGAGGCAGTGGTGAGCAGAGAGAGGAACTGACTAACCGGCAGCGTGACTGGGGCTGACGTCAACGTGCAGAGGGCTCCGAGTTTAACTCGTCCACGCCCCTGCTGAAACAGGATTCCAGGAAATGTAATGACGTCAGCCCTCGGAACTCAGCTGGCTGGGGAACAGACCATTTGAAACGCGGGAGGAGAGACGGGGCTCGGGCACGCAAACACCCCCCCCCCCCAGGGTTCCTGCTCGGCTCGCAGGGTAACCAAACCCGGAGCTAAATTGTTTTACAATGGGGACAGCATTTACGTTTACCTTGTAGGCACAGTGAGTTTGCAACAGGTTGCAGATGAAATAATCCCTTATCTGCTTATTTCAGTAGTGCAAAATGGTGTGCAGGAAGCGGGGGGGGGGGGGGGGGGAGCGAGCAAGAGCGAGCGAGCGAGCGAGGAGGAGGGAGAGGGAGAGACTGTGCGTGCTGCTTTCCCAGACCACAAGAAAGCAGTCTAATACTGAGCAAAGACGCAACTACACTGAGTCCCCTTCACACGGCGCTCAGCAGAGAGATCTGTAAACGGAAACTTCTCACTCCTGACGAGGAAATTCACACTTCTTCAAACACTCTCTAAACTTCCGAGAAAACTCTGCCGGGTTCATTGCACGCCCCCTGGTCAAAGCCTTACCTGTCTCTTCTCCGGTCACAGCCATGACGGGCTTCTGCATCCAGAGCCGCCCTGTGTCCCCTCTCACAGGGCCACAGAAAGTGTTCCACACCAGCAGGCATGTGCGGGATAAGGAGGAGTGCTGACATCACTGTGACGTCACTGCCTATCATTGCCATCAGTTGGCTTTGTCACAGGCGAGCTCTCCGAAACCAAAGCCCTGTAAAACCCTTCCTGTAATAAACCATCTGAACGGTCTTGTTTCTTTCACATAAAAAAAAAAAAAATCTGGAGACAGGCTCTAGCAAAAACGCCTCCCTAGCATTAAATGCCGCACCGTTCTCATGGGGCTACTTCTTTGCGATCTTGACGTCCACAGTTTCTAGGCAGACACCAGGGAACGCACCCTGTGTATTTTTTGTAACAAACAGGAGATTAGGGTGATACATGGGGGTTTGATCTCTGACAATCAGCACAGAAATACTGCATTTGACAGACAGATGCTTCCAAACCCACCACGTAAGAAACACCCAGCCACCTTTGTTCACCTCACATACTTTTATTTGCTGAACACTTTGTTCAACATCGTAAAGCCAACTGTTCTAGGGAGGCAGAACTAATTCCACTTGAAAGGAGCGGATACTGAGAGGGCCAAACCCCACGCCACTGTAGCTCGCATCCCCCCGCCGACTGTGGACTCTGGGCCCACAGAAGCGGCCGTTACGTGGGGTCCCCTAAGACATTATCCGCCATGATAAAAGCCCCTTGAAGAGTGCTGTGACTGTTGAACTTCACACATCAATCACAATCACTATTCAAAAACTTCTAAAAACACGTCATTGCAGTTGTCTCGTTGAACAAAGATCCAGCACATGAAGAGCGGAATCGTGACGGCAAGCAGGACGGAAGCCGGTCAGACATGGCTGTGGAGGAGGCCACGGCCTGGGAAAAGAGGATGTCCGTCTACTGCACTACAGCAGTGACCTGCCGCCCGGCCTGCGGCTGCACGATGCCCCGCACGGCGGGCACGCAGCCTCGGACAGCCCCGCACATCTGGCTCACTCCATGAAGCAGCTTCCCGGGGAAGGAAGCAGGGACTTTAGTCAGCGCCTCGGAGGGGAGCGGTCAGTGTTCCCGCCCATTCTGAGGCCCCTGCAGAGCGTCCACCCCCGTCAGGGGACCTCACCAGGGACGCTCTGCTGTCCCAGTCACGCCTCAGGGTGTGAGCCCGAGAGCACGTCAGTACATTTTGTTTCAAATTGCATTTTTTAAAGGGAACTTTCATTAATTTATTTACTTGAAAGGTAGACAGACAGAAATCTCCTATCCACTAGTTCATTCCCCAAATATACTCAAGGGCCCGGTCCGGGACAGGCCAAGGCCCAGAGGTGGGAACTCCATCTGGGACTCCTGTGTGGGTGGCCACTACCTGCCATCTCCCAGGGTGCACCTCAACAGGAAGCTGGAATTAGCAGAGCCGCTGGGACAGACTCCAGGCGCTCCGATGTGGAGTGTGGGCGTTCCCACTGGTGGCTTAACTGCTAGGCCACACACTCACCCCTTAAACTTGATGTTGTTTATTGTTTATCTCAGTGTTTCTTTAAATTGGCAAAAGGACCTGCTCAATAAATATTAGTGTAAAAAAGAGGGCAGAAGAAGCCAAGGGTGGAAGGAAGTGGGTCGCTTAACCCGTTGACTACCGCTCTCAGTGGGTTTCATATATTCCCTGGACTAGCCGGACTCAGTGGACGGGGAGCAGAGCCGACGTCTTCACAGAGTGCAGTGCACCTCCCTCCAGAAGCCGCTAAGGATCCTGGTCCACTTAGAAGTTGGCGCCCAGGCAGGACACAGAGCCCGAGAACCGCGGCACTCGTGACGAGGCACCTCCTGGAGGTGTCTGAGGCAGATCCAGAGGATCACGGAAGGCTTCCTGGAGGGAGGGCCCTCTAAGCCCAGACTTGAGCAACGCGTACCATGCGGGAAAGTGCTCTCCTAGGGACGGAGCGGGGCCTGGTAAGGAGAGAAAGCATAGCCGACCAAGGCAAGGAAGACGCAGCTGCCATCCGAGAGGGGAGGAGACCAGGTCAGGCCAAGGTTGGAAGCGCAGGACGGGCTGCGGGCTTTTGTCTCCCAGCCTCCAAAGCAGTGGCATCAGGAGGCGGCCTCGGCTGCTGGCCTCCAGGAGCTGCCGAGGCCTTGAGGGGGGAGCCCTCAGGAAGGGGATCCACGCTTCCTAAGGCAGGCCCCAGAGAGCCCCTGCCCCTTCCAGCTAGTGGGAAACGGGGGGGGGGGGGGCGCGGCGGGGCACAGTATGAATTAGGCAGACCCTCACCCGCAGGTCCCTGCTCGTGGACCGAGGTCTGCCGTGAAGACCCGCCAACTCGGGACGTGGCAGGCACAGCCCACGTGGGGCAGATGGCAGGCGACAAGGACAGGAGGGCAAGGACAGTGGGGTGGGGAGGAGCGGAGGACGTGTGGATGAGCCGGGGGAAGAGCCTACGGAGTGGCTTTGGGTGGACACCAGGGTTCCAATTAAGGAGGACGAACTGCCCGTCACTGAGACAGAGACAACAAGAGGATCGGGGTGGGGGGTTAAAACTGGAGGTCCAGGTTTGGAGTCAGGAGACAGTGTGGGACATCGACATCTACAGAGTTGGAAGCCGTGGGGGATGGGTGCTCGGATCAAAGGGAGAGGGGCCCTAACGCTAGGAAACGGGCAGAGGGAGATAAGGCCAGCAAAGCAGCCACGGCGGTGGGGTTGGGGGGGGGGGCAGGAAACAGGAGAATGCGGTGCCTCTGAGAAGGAGGAAGCCGAGTCAGCAACGCTGCCCCACGCGGAAGGACCAACCAGGAGCAGGACTGGGATTCCGACAGAGGCCGGCGGCCTGTCAGGGCGCTGCAGGCCGGAAGGTGGGCAGGGAGAGCAGCCCGGGAGGCGCAGGGAGACCCGACAAGAATGCCCAATGACGCCGCTGGACTTCACACGGAACCAGGGCTCCTGGAGGAAAGAGAAAACAGGAAAGAAAGAAGAAGAGGGAAAATGAGGACGAAAGAGAGGGAGAAATACGCACCATGAGCTGTGCATGGTATAAACAAACACGTGGCATCGCACAGTAATTCATCATCAGCATAGTCTCAGGAGTAGAGGTGAGCAGGCTCCTGAGAAGACGAGCTTACAAAAACACGACTGGAAAATGTACCAGGAAAAAGTGCATTCACAACAGTACCCACAACCAGGAAGCACCTAGAAATCAACCGGGCAAGAATAGGTGAGGTTCCGAAGAGAAAATATCTAAGCTGCTAACAGTAAAACGGGATCTGCATAAATGAGACATTCTATGGTTTGGGCTAGGTCAATTTAATAATACTACAAAGACTTCAGTTCTCCCTAAGTCAGCCCATAGATTAAATGCAATCTCATCTTTGGTTTTATTCTTCTCCTCTTCTTCCTCTTCTTCTTCTTCTTGCCACTACCACTTGGAAGCTAAAAATCTATTCTAAACGCACATGGGAGAATTATGGTTCACAAATGACTGAGCACTAAGAAGCGACAACAAACCAAAAAGACCAAGAAGGGGACCCGGTTCTGTGAGAGTCAGCATAGGGCTGATGCGCAGGAGAGGCGCAGCTCGGAAGAGAGTTCTGACACAGATCCAAGGCACATGAGAACCTGCACACATATGTCATGAGAAAGGACATACAGAGAAGTCAAAACCGGACCCCACCGGGCACCGTCTCCAGAGGTGCCTCCCAGATGCATGTAAGAAATACAAACAAGACACAGCACTCCGCTGTAAGATTACTCAGTTAGACACGCAGCGCTCACGAGCATGGGTGGAACACAGCAGGTGGCTTTAATCGCACATTTAGAAGGAAACACTGAAGTGCTGCATAAGTGCTGAGTGTCCTACGTAAACGGCGTTGTCACAGTAAGCCCCAGAACGCCCAGGAGTAGAGCTAATTGTCAAGGGATTCATCGGTCATAATCTGTTCACCCACATTTGTGAGACTTTTAAACTAAAAGGGCTGTTACTGCTTCCCTTAAGTAAGTGGACCGAGAGACTTCCAACTCAGCCTTTGAAAGCTGTATTCAACACATTTGTTCGCATTATCACAGGGACAACTAAACTGCATTGAAACCTTAGGTAAGCTTTTAGGGCGGCATTCCAACTGTTCATTTCACTACTGTTAGAGCTAGAAGGGGCACCCTCAGAACCAAAGTACACTTAGCATAGCCCAAAAATAAGCAACTGTTTTGAAATGAGTTGTCTAGAAATTAGAGTTGAATTAACAGCTAGGGGAAAACCCAAATTCAAGGCATCATGGGCTGAAAACTTAAATCCTTACAAAACAGGCAACAGAAATCTACTAGGTCGGCACTGTGACCCCCAAATGCAGGATATTTACATAATTGAAATACTCACCCCTTTTCAACTCCCCTTTTCTACCATGCTACTCTGAACTGAGCTTTTCCTATGAGCAGTAAAACCTGCTTAAAAAATCCCGGCCGAGGCTGGTGTTGGCCTTGTGGCTGACGCTGCAGACCCTGCAGGAGGGCCCGGGCTCCGCTGCTCCCGACCCCAGCTCCTGCCACTGCATTCCCTGCAGGAGTGCCCGGGCTCCACTCCCGACCCCAGCTCCTGCCGCTGCAGACCCTGCAGGAGGGCCCGGGCTCCGCTCCCGACCCCAGCTCCTGCCGCTGCAGACCCTGCAGGAGGGCCCGGGCTCCGCTCCCGACCCCAGCTCCTGCCGCTGCAGACCCTGCAGGAGGGCCCGGGCTCCGCTCCCGACCCCAGCTCCTGCCGCTGCAGACCCTGCAGGAGGGCCCGGGCTCCGCTCCCGACCCCAGCTCCTGCCGCTGCAGACCCTGCAGGAGGGCCCGGGCTCCGCTCCCGACCCCAGCTCCTGCCGCTGCAGACCCTGCAGGAGTGCCCGGGCTCCGCTCCCGACCCCAGCTCCTGCCGCTGCATTCCCTGCAGGAGGGCCCGGGCTCCGCTCCCGACCCCAGCTCCTGCCGCTGCAGACCCTGCAGGCGGTGCTGCTGGCTGGGACTGGGTTCTCGCCTAAGCTGATTCGCTGGCTCCCAGCTTCGGCCCGGCTGAGACCACCGCAGACGACTGGGAGCCAACCAGCAGCTGGTCGTGCCCTCTCTCACACACACAGACACACACACACATGCTTCCTGCCTCGCAAAATAAAAAATAAATGAATAATAAAATGAAGATCAGACCATTTATTTGACTTGCTTAATGGACTAAAATATTTCTTTAAGCCTTTTTAAGTGACCCCCACCCCACTCCCCTGCCAAAAATCTACCTCCTGTATGTTTCAGCAAAGCATAAAATCACTACTACATGGTGTGCAATAGTAATGCATAGGTATTCTAATTGTACGAGAGTAATAAAATATACCTTGAACAACAACCTGGCTGCCTGGGACAAAGAACTGCTGTGTGCCATCGGCCGACTGTGCTGCGTACTGTACAATTGTAGCACCTGGTGGAGGAGCTGCTGAATTTGTCATTGTTAGTGCCTGTAGTCCCTGAACACCATCAGATCCTGGGTTAGAAATCTGGATTGCTCCACCTTGGGCTATAGCAACTTAACAGAAAAAGAAAAGACATATTAGAGAATTTCAAGATTAATTTCTGATAATCCCACACTGGCGGAATACACTCTGGGTCTGCTTGTCACCACTGTTTCTCACTCTCAAGTCACCCTGATCGCTCTATGCTGAACTGACAAGGGACATGGGCTTTGGTGGGGGACAATACCCTGCACACAGGAAAGACTAGCATTCTACATTCAGGACTTCCTGAAACCCATGGAGCCCACAGGCTTCCTTGTCCCTGGCCTCCAACCCACTGAACTGTGTAAGAGAGGAGGAGCAAGCAGGGAGGGGGGTCCTACTTCTTCGCTTACTCCATTCTCTCAGAAATGTAAAATGTTAACTTGGAGGGTATCTTAAAAGGTAACTCTACTCAACATTTTTGTTGTATAATATTTACCAAGTGCCTTTAATAATTACAGCTAATGTTCTCTAAATACTAGAATTTCCCAGTCATGTTGAAAAGTTAACGTGTTAACCTAGAGTTTCAAAAGAATAATTGAGCAAGTATTTTAAAATTTCACTCTAATAGATAATTAAGTCCTGTTTAACACATCAGAAAGTCTGTATAACATAAATATTACAACTGTGAATTTTAAACAGCAGAGATTCTGGGGAACCAAAGGCTCCTTTTAAAAAACTGCACATAAACTAGCCAGTTTTACAATGAAGATGTAAACACCACACGGTCAGAGTCACACAGAGTGCGATGCAAATGCCTTATAGAAAGGCTGGTGTTTCAAACACGCTCTGAGTATCTCCAAGTCCTTCTCAAGCATTTTTAAGGGCAGCTGAGCAAAAGCCCACTGAGGTCCAAAGCCACCAGAACCATGGAAAGACAAACAGCAGAATTTCAGGGCTCTGACTCAGGGGCTCTCGGGCTGAGCCCACATTTACGACAGCGGCACCGGCACAGCCCTGCCGGAAGCGGACGGGCAGAGAGAACACGCCGGGCCTGAGGACCCCGAGGAGCCTGCCACACTGTCTCAGGACAGGACACCTTCAACCACACTCCAGACTGGCCCGGTTTCAGCACGCAGCTTCACAACAGTAGAAGGTCTGGGGACAATCCGTGCAACGTCTTAACAGAGAAGCGTGAGAAAGACAAGAGGTCTTTGCTTCTTGCATCTTCACGCCTCCCCGTGAATGAATCTGATCCGCTGTGCTCTGTGGGGCTGTATTTCCCATGGACACTGGCGTGATGTCACGGAGACAGTGCTTTAGAGAGAACAGCCAAGGACAGCATGAGCACAACGTGCTGGAGACACGCGCACACATGTGCACATGCGCACCCACGTGCAAAAACATGCACACATGCTCACACACGTGCATAAACATGCACACATGTGCACACATACATGTACAAACACGCGCGCTGCAGGTGCACACACGTACACATGTGCATGCACACAAACAAGCACACACGTGCACACACTACACAGATGCATGCACACGCACACATACACACACAAACACGCACACTGCAGGTGCACACACGTACACATGTGCATGCACATGCACAAACAAGCACACACATGTGCACACAGATGCACACTGCAAACATGCACATGTGTAAATTCACGTGTACACACATGTGCACACATACGCACATGCATGCACTCATATGCCCACACGCGCACACATGAATGACAAACATGTACAATGCACACAGATGCATCCACACATTCACACACTGTGCAAACGCACACACGCACACATACACACATGCATGTATGCACACACATGTGTGTACACACAATGAAGAACAAGCATGCACACATGTGCAGTGCACACACGTGCAGTGCACACATGTGCACACATACATGCACACATGCATGCACACATGCATGCACTCACTGCACACTTGCACACACAAAGGACAAACACGTACACACACGCACATGCACACACATGTGCGCACACACAGCTGCTTCAGGGGAAACCTGTGGAGGGTAATCTCACACTTCCGCGTCCCTCTCACTTCTACAGAGGCCTCCTGATGTGGGCGTCGGGCGGCAGGGGACCCTCCCAGTCACAGGGTCCTCTCTGGCTGGACAACAGCAGGACTGCCCAGTGCTTCAGGATCCTGAAAGCGGGCTTTGTGCGTGCCTGCGTGGGGTCCCTGTACCAGGAAATGCAGACCCACCACTTACCTTCAGTACAGATCCCGAAGATGAGAGACCACTCTACTGAGATTCCCAGTAAAATGCAGTGGGAGCAAGCAAACAGACAAGGGACATTTAGAGAGGGAAAAAAATGTGTAGCCTGAGTGACAGTCCTCAAGCGGTAAGGGAAGAGTGGAGGATAAATAAATAATAAACAAACAAACTTTTGTTTTAGGAGACATTGGATACATTAGGAAACCTCGAACATCCAGTCTCCTTAGTCGCTTCTCCCGCGCTTTTCTGAACTCCCTAACTGAGCGGGTGTGCACATGGCTCCCGCAGCAGTAACACTTGTATCTGGGACTGCTGTGTGCCGCGGCAGGGCGGCTTCTCTCTGGCCAGAACCGGTGAGCCGCTGTGCTGCGGGTGCAGCTGCAGGGATGAATGCCCGCCCATTCCCAGCTAATGCCAAGCCCTGGTCTATTTTTCCTACCCTGGTCCACTTTTCCCTTTCAGTTTTTGAGACAAGAAGTACGTTGAAAAAAGAAGGCCAACTTCCGTCAAATATCTGTCGACCATTAGAATCATAAGTGGGTGGGCTGGCGTGGTGGGGCAGCTGGTTAAGTGCCACCCACAATGCCTGCAGCCCACGGGGGCACCAGTTCAAGCCCCAGCGGCTCCACTCTGATCCAGCTCCTTGCCAACGCGCCTGGGAGGGCAGCAGAGGAAGGCCAGAGTGCTCAAGTCCCTGCCACCCATGTGGGAGACCCACATGGAATTCCAGGCTCCCGGCTGTGGCCTGGCCCAGCCCTAGCTGTTGTGGTCATCTGGGCAGTGAACGGGCGGATGTAAGATCTCTCTCTTCCTGTATCTCCCTCCCTTTGTAACTTTGCCTTTCACATAAATAAATAAATCTTTAAAATAAATAAGTAAATAAATAAAGATATTTATGGGGAAAACCTGAGTACACTTAACTTTTATTTTATTCAACTTTTTGTTTGCTTTTAACACCAGCTAAACTCATTTTACCAAATTAAAAATAAGTAATAAAATACATTTGAAAAGGGCGACAAAAGCTAAGGCTGAAGGGAAGACACCCATGCATAAAAGTTGAAAAAATAAACCTAAACAATTTTTTATAAAAAAATTATAAAAATGTCTCCAACAAACCCACAAAAATATACAGAAGTTTTAGTATAAAACAAGCTCCTGGATTCTGACAAGGAAAGGATACCACACTTTTTTCTGTTTCTAGAGGTGTAGCTAGTAAAACCTGGTATTATTCCTAATAAGAAACAGGACTGATAGGATGGCTCTTGCATGTAAGTAAATGCACCTTTAAGCTCCAATTACAGTACATTCTTCCAACAAATCCACATGTTAGTAACCACTTTTTGCATGAAACAAATACATAAACAAATACACCAAATCCTGAAAAATGCATTTTTAACAGAGGCACTGTTGCTTTAGATGAATGGCCACTTTTACCTGCACACTGGGTACACAGAACCACCACGATTTCTCACTGCAACAGTTTCCAGGATCATACTCCACTGGCCCAAACGGCGAATCCTAAGTCAGAGAGTCCTGGACCGCCAGGTCCCAAAGAGAGGAATGTCTGGTTTCTAAGCGAGCAGTTCGCCAGCTCTCAGCCGGAACACCTGCCTCTCTTCCCCCAGCCACCGGGCCCCCTCAGCGGGAGGGGGAGAGGCTGGGCCCAGCTGGGTGAGCGGGTACGAGACGGCCACACTCACCTTACACTTCTCCTTTCCTGGCTTCTCCCCTACGTTCCCCTTCTCTCCTTCTGTCTTCACGCCAACCTCACAGCTTGGCAGCTCAGTATTCCTCGCCTTTCCAAGACAGAAACGTGACTTTGGAAAATAAACCTCTTTGCTCTGATCACCGATCTAGCAAACGGCAGGAACGGGGTGCCCTCCCCACGCTGTCTCCGGCTTCGCCATTCTCTGAACCTCCTACGTTTTCACGATTACTTGAGACTTTACGCATCCATGTCCCGATCCCGGGATCATCCTCTCTGGGAACTCCTAAGCGGCACTAGGGAGCGTCAAGGAAGTGAGACGACACATCTGCGATGGCCCCTCAAGCCTAAGAAGTCTTCGCACGATTTCAGCAGGAATTTGCACCTCTACCGGTCATGCCACCGTCGAGAATGGGCGTCTCCTACTTGAACAGCCGCTGCAGTAACTGAAGGAAACTTCTCCAAGGCAGAGCTGGGGTGGTCAGGAGAGCCTGCCCACCTGTGTCCCTGGGGTCCTAGAGGCTGGGCACTCGGCATCCAGCAGCCAGCGGACCCAGATCCGCAGTTCCGGCATCTTACCACATATGCCCCGTGGGCCAGACCAAAGCACATGACCAGACCAGACAGAAAGAAGTCGCAGGGAAACCCTCAAGGTCGAATTCTTACAGACAGTAGAGAGAATTCTTTGTCTGATTTTGGACACGTCCACTCAAGAGTCCAGAAGAGGTGGGGAATAGATTATACCACTTATAGCAGGTGTCCGGGTAGGAGCTAGCCAGAACTACAAAGGAGAGTGAGTGCAATCATCTGATACTGCCAATCTACCTCCACTACGAGAAAAGCCTAAAAAAACTCCAAAAAGTTAATGACCATATAAGGCCTTCCCACACATGAAACATCATAACTCATTTTAACAGCCATATCTTACATTACGACTTGAGGTTTTTTCTTAGATATTACTACTTTTTGAAGGGAAGCATATCTACAATCCTAACACCATATTGACACACACAGTACTGAATACTGCACGTACTCAGAACCTAAGTAGCTTTTTTCTTGTCCTTTTTCTTTCTAGCTAGCTCTCGTTTTTACTATGTTTATGTGTCAAACGTTCTTAATCTGGAAAAAAGAAAAACTAGTGCTCTAATTAGAGCAAAAAGCACAGGATTCATAGTCCAGTAAGATGCACACCACTAAATGTGAATTTATCTGTTTATTTACAGCTTTCAGTGCGTAAAATTTCAAATAAAATTATCTATCCAACTGCGAGAGCTTGCGACTGTTCCATTCTCTGCAAGAAAACCTGGAGCACAAGTGAACAGCAGAGAGCAGTGAAACAATTCATTACACACGATGCAGACACAAAGGTATCGTTGGGGTTCAAGTATAATGTCAGTAACTGGGCAACAGAGCCAACAAGAGGGAAATACAGACACGTATGTTGGCATGCATCATAAAGACAACAAACAACAGTACGTTTTACCTTTACGAGAAATGGATATAAACATAATTAGGAAAATCCTCCCTTGATTATGTACCCCAAATTTTCTTCTATATTCAAGCAATAGATATTTTACTTTTCAAAAGAATATGACAGCTGTAAGTACAAATCTTTCAATTTGTTAACATGTACTTTGCATTTACTGATACACGGTTTAGGTACTAACAACCTATTTCAAAATGGAACAATATAATACCATAAGCTGAGCTGTGTGTATGTCACCAGGGAGGACTGAGAACTAGCACTGTGTCAGGAATGCAGCGTGTGTGTCACAGGGAGGACTGAGAACTAGCACTGTCACAGGAATGCAGCGTGTGTGTCACCAGGGAGGACTGAGAACTAGCACTGGGTCACAGGAATGCAGCATATGTGTCACCAGAGAGGACTGAGAGCCAGCACTGTGTCAGGAATGCAGCGTGTGTGTCACCAGGGAGGACTGAGAGCCAGCACTGTGTCACAGGAATGCAGCGTGTGTGTTACCAGAGAGGACTGAGAGCCAGCACTGTGTCACAGGAATTCAGCGTGTGTGTCACCAGGGAGCACTGAGTGCTAGCACTGTGTCACAGGAATGCAGCGTGTGTGTCACCAGGGAGCACTGAGTGCTAGCACTGTGTCACAAGAATGCACCATGTGTGTCACCAGGGAGCACTGAGTGCTAGCACTGTGTCACAGGAATGCAGCATGTGTGTCACCAGGGAGGACTGAGAGCAGCACTGTGTCACAGGAATGCAGCGTGTATGTGACCAGGGAGGACTGAGAGCAGCACTGTGTCAGGAATGCAGTGTGTATGTGACCAGGGAGGACTGAGAGCAGCACTGTGTCAGGAATGCAGCGTGTGTGTCACCAGGGAGGACTGAGAGCAGCACTGTGTCAGGAATGCAGTGTGTATGTGACCAGGGAGGACTGAGAGCCAGCACTGTGTCACAGGAATGCAGCGTGTGTGTCACCAGGGAGGACAGAGAGCCAGCACTGTGTCAGGAATGCAGCGTGTGTGTCACCAGAGAGCACTGAGAGCCAGCACTGTGTCAGGAATGTAGCGTGTGTGTCACCAGAGAGGACTGAGAGCAGCACTGTGTCAGGAATGCAGCATGTGTGTCACCAGGGAGGACTGAGAGCAAATGTGTCACAAGAATGCAGCATGTGTGTCACCAGGGAGGACTGAGAGCAGCACTGTGTCAGGAATGCAGTGTGCATGTCACAGGGAGGACTGAGAACCAGTACTGTGTCAGGAATGCAGCGTGTGTGTCACCAGAGAGGACTGAGAGCAGCACTGTGTCAGGAATGCAGCATGTGTGTCACAGGGAGCACTGAGAGCCAACTGTGTCAGGAATGCAGCGTGCCTGTCACGGGGAGGACTGAGAGCAGCACTGTCAGAGGAACTCAGCATACATACTGTATTGCCCCGTGCTAGTCTGATATATGCTAGTCGGCACTGCCATGGTAGCGATGGTAGGCGGTGTTCCTTCTCTCTCGGACTTTTCTTCTTCAATCGTGGGAATAGCAGGCACATCAGAGGAAAGTTCATTCAGGATTTTTCTAAAACACAGTGTAACGACACAGTAAGTAGATGCACGAAGGAGACGCACTACATCTATCAAGGAAGGATGTTCTGGCGTATGATTATTCTACCATTTTGGAAGAAGTAGGATTACGGCAGGAAATGGAGGTCACTCACCTATAAGAGGGTCTTCGTGAAAGAATTTCTCTACGTTTATGAGAATCAATTATGCCTTCTGATTCTGCAGACTCATCTGTCTCTGCAATTGTTGCTACCTATAATATAAGAGTTTCTGAAATGCATCATAAAAAATGTGTGATTTTCTCCCTCATTCAAAGAACGGTGCTTAGGGATCTCTGTGTGGGGCACAGAGCGGAAGAACACGGTGAGCCCACGCTGACAAGGTTCACGCGCGCTAGGGAGGGCCGCACGGACAGACGCCGTAGCTGTGAACTGAGCTGTGGCACGCAGTGGCAGGGATGACGGCTCCTCAGGAACGCACGGGGAAGATGGTCCCTGCATCAAGGGAGCTTCGCAGGGACGCACAGAGACATGCGCTCCTTGCAGTCCAGCAGGAAGTGAGCCAGCCAGCGACAGGGCAGAAGAGCACGCCCCAGTCTCTCCGCTCTCCTCACAGTACCACCACTGACTTCAGCCGGGTCTTCAAATTAGGGATTAGGCCCCCAAAGCATTTAAGGAGATAGGTTAGGGTGTACAGTACAAGAAGTAGGTGAGGTGAGGCTTGATGGAGTCTCTCCTTCAAGAAGGTAAGGGTCTGACTTCCTCTCTCAAGTCAAGTACCAATGTCACACTCTGACCATCTTGGAAATCAGAAGACCACAGGCATGAACCTCCATAGCCCATGACTGCCATCAGCACATCTGGTCTACCTTAGTGCAGCTTACTCGGAGGGCCCAGGGTAGCTGAATTCAGAAAACTCACTTTTCTCAGTATTACAATTATGTGGGAATGTGATTTGGGAAAATCAGAAGAATTATCAACAGTGCAAGCAAGAATATAAACTTCCCTAAAGCTCCTGGCTGTATACCCATGCCTCTCTTGTGACGCACACTCCACACATAAACACGTGGAAGCCAACGAGCAGAGCTTACCGAAGACAAGCCTTGCTGCGTTAGACAACACGATCACCACTAAACACTGAACTCCGTACACTGGACTCGCCACACGCGTCACAATTGGAACCGCTGCACGAGGCAGGCTACTCTACCCATTTTAGAAAGGCGAACCCAGAGGCTCAACAGTTACGAACACCGAGACGAGATTCACTAATGCTGATTTCTGCAAAGGCAATCAGATTATTCAAATAACAATTTTTATTAAAATCTACTAAATATACTTTCTCCCAAATACTTTCTTCCAAAAAACCACCCAGCTTCAAACTAAACAGAGAGAGATAGACATCAGCGTCCCAGTGAAAGTCGTAATACAAAAAAAGCAGGTTAGGAAGACTTGTTTTCTAATTTTAGTCCCGAGGAGACTCAGAATTAATGGTCAGCACAGAAACCAAGAATGACGAGAATCACTCCTAGACTTCTGAGTGACACGGCGAGCTCTGAGCGCCCACGGACGGCCCGTCCCTCGTCTGTCCTGTGACGGGCGGTCCTCTAACACACAGGGCAGGGGCAGGAGGAGTGCGTGCACCTGCAGTCCCCTCACACATGGGTTTTTTGGTCACCACTTCAGTTCAAATGGTCAGAGCAATAAACTGACCCCCAAAAAAGGAACCAAAATAAGTTTAGTCAACAAGAAAAAATATGTTAAATACACATGCTTAATAACTTACATCTATTGATGAAAAAAAATGTTGTGCTGTGAAGTCCTCAGGGTTTAGGCCACCCTTGGAATAACCAGTAATAAAACAGCTATGAGTTGCAAGCACAACACTAAGTCCACAAAACCCAGGCTTTCCTCTGATGAACCTAACACTCAGTGACAGGCACGGGCCAGGACGTGCTAGGAGTCACACACACTGCACTTCAACCGGTCGTGCAAACACCATCAAGACCTGACGTTTGCCAGACACCTTCTCCAAAGAACCTGCATGCGTTTCTGGGAGCCCCCGCAGAGCTCTGCACACAGCACTCCCGAGGCAGCAAGACCTGCCCACAGGCAGTGACTCCGGGGTGCACTCGGGGCTGACGACCAACTGCAGCTCCTCCTACATCGAGCCCAGCCATCTAGCAGGACACGTGACACTTCACGCCCGAAAAGAAATCCGCCACATTGCTAATTCAGAAACTTGAGAGTGAAAGCTCACGGTGAAAAATAAGGACCCACGCGTTGACAAAGGAGAAAGGAGGCGGCGGCGGCTCTCGACGCCGCCGGCTAGCACGTGGGCAGGACGCTGACCTGGACGGTGTGTATCTGTGGTGAGTGAGGAGCCGGTGCCTGTGGGGTCGGAATTACTCCCTGGACATGCACAGTCTGGCCCGAAGGTAACTGCACTAGAGTTACGGCCGGAGAGCCTCTTCCGGTGCCTGATCCAGCTACAGAAACCTGCAAGAGTGATCATCGCGGAGGGTTAGAGCTGGGCCTTGTCTGCGGCTTCCTTTCCGAGAAACACGCCTCACTACTGCACCGGCCTCTCGCTGCTCTTCCTGCTTCTGGACGCGGCGACCCAGCGGGGACTTACCATCAGGAGGTGGCTACTGTCCTGGAACAGGCATTCTCTGAGGTAACAGATGTTAAAGAACCCATGCTCCTCGCTTTCGGTGCCCGTGCGTCAGTGGCTAAGAATGTTCCGAGCGCAGAGTTCTAAAGCAGTTAAACTACCTCACTACGACCTCGTGACTGCCAGCAGTGACGGCACAGCTCGTCTAGGCCAAGGCACAGCTACCCTCTCTCACTTCAGAGAAACGGGGGCTGGAACTAAGAACCAGTGGATTATCTTGCAATAAACGTAATGTTCCACACATGCCGTTCTAGCATTACGCTCGGTACCAGTGTACAGTAAGCATAGCAATTTTTATGCCCCCATAATCACAAAAAAGGCACAGGCCAAAGAAATCCAAGCCCTCCACGTCCTCTGTGTCTCCGGCCCAGAGGAAGCTCCTGTCTGGGAGCCGAGGTGGTCCCCGACTCGCTCCCCTCCAGGGCAGCATGCAGAGAGCCCAGAAGCGCGGCCCGGCTGGCACAGAGGAGCGAGTCAGTTCCCAGCTCCTCGGTGCCTTCCAGCGAGGTCTAGCCCTACCAGCCCCATGCCAGGAATGCCTCCCCTTAGTCACCAAGCCTGCCACACCTTCTAAGTGCTAGACAACGCTGCCCTGTGGGCTTGTGTCATTTTAGGAACTTTGCTCAATGTCACTAAGATTGCTATTCATTACGACTTACTCAAAGCAGTCGAAGACCAGTTCTGAAAGCCAGTTTCTATTCTGAGCGGCAGGAGAACCACACAATCCAACAGTTAGGAACGCTTGTGTGTGTGACCTCACGTGGAGGAACACCAGTGATTTCCAATCTACCTATACCAATACTTTGAGACAGAATTATCCAAAAGCTGAGTTAGGAAAACTATAGGCTGATTTACATCATCTTTCCCAGGCAATCCAAAAATTAAAAATCTTCTATCCATGCAAGAGGACCGTGTGGCCATCACGCTAGGCACACTAGGGCAGAATCAGTGAAGCTGACCCTAAGAAACAGCGGCTCACCAACAGCTATAGAACCAACTGCTCCACTTCCAGGCCAGGGATGGCACAGCAGCACGGAGCAGAGACCGCAGCGTGGGCCTGAGCCGCAGGCAAGGACTTGTGCACAGAATCAGAGCTTGAGCCAGCTGGATCTGAGCCAAAACTACGTCAGGGGGAAACCGCAGCACAGATAACCAATGTGCAGCCCAACGCACAAGCTCAGCTCACCCGCCGCTCTAACTGTCCCCCTCGGATCACAAGGGGACAGGAAAGGATCGTCCCATACAGAACCAGCAGGTTTAACAACCAAAATACTACAATTAAAAAGAATGGACCCGGGCTGGTGCTGTGGCGCAGCAGGTTACACACACGCCTGCGAAAGCAGCAGAAGATGGCCCAAGTGCTCGGGCCCCTGCACCCACGTGGGAGACTAGAAGAAGCTCCTGGCTCCTGGCTTCGGATCAGCCCAACTCCTGGCCATCTGGGGAGTGAACCAGTGGATGGGAGACCTGTCTCTGTCTCTCCCTCTCTCTGTCTATAACTCCGCCTCTCAAGTAAATAAATAAATCTTTAAAAAAAAAAAATTGTACCTATTCTACAAATGTTCCCAGCACAAAAGGCAACTTTGAATTTCACAAAGGCACTCAGCCCTAGGCTGACAAATTACCAAAAGATCTCTCTCCATGCGACTGATCCTCACACGTTGTCGTCTCAGGACACCTTAAAGCCCTTTAAAACATTACTGAAGACAGTGCTTAGATGGTTTCCATCAAGTACAGATACACATTTAATAACCAGATCTTGGGAAGAGAAGTGTAGCTTCTGCTGGTTTCTGGTATAAATACGTAGTTCTTCAAAAAGTTCGTGGAAAATAAGTATTGAAAAAATCACACAGTAATTTCAAATTTTTTGCACCAAAGTAAACATATTTTAGCTCGTTTTTCCACAAGCCTTTGTAAGCACCGACGTCCTCCTCCTATGGCTGATCTGAAGCTTCCGGACACACCGTTGGGAAAACACCGATACAGCTGCCTCTCCTAAGTTAGCAGGAGCAGCCTCGGCACCTCACTGGCCCTCCCTACTGATATCCACCATACTAGAAATTAAAACCGGACAACTTTCAAATACTTGGTTATTACTTAGAAATAATACTATTCAGGGCCAGCGTTGCGGCACAGCAGGTAAAGCTGCCACGCGCAACACCAACATTCCATAAGGGCGCTGGTTAACGTCCTGCCTGCTCCACTTACAATCCTGCCCTCTGCTAATGGCCTGGGAAAGCAGCAGAAGATGGCCACAGTGCTTGGAACACTGCCACCCACATGGGAGACCTGGAAGAAGCTCCCAGCTTCGACCTGGCCCAACACTGGCCATTGTAGCCACCTGGGAAGTGAACCAGCAGATGGAAGATTTATCTGTCTTTTTTTTTTTATTATTATTTTTTATTTTTTGACAGGCAGAGTGGACAGTGAGAGAGAGAGACAGAGAGAGAAAGGTCTTCCTTTGCCGTTGGATCACCCTCCAATGGCCACCGCTGCAGCCGGCGCACCGCGCTGATCCGATGGCAGGAGCCAGGATCCAGGTGCTTTTCCTGGTCTCCCATGGGGTGCAGGGCCCAAGCACCTGGGCCATCCTCCACTGCACTCCCTGGCCACAACAGAGAGCTGGCCTGGAAGAGGGGCAACCGGGACAGAATCCGGCGCCCCAACCGGGACTAGAACCCGGTGTGCCGGCGCCGCAAGGTGGAGGATTAGCCTATTGAGCCACGGCGCCGGCTTAGATTTATCTGTCTATGCCTCTCTCTCTATAATTCCGACTTTCAAAATAAATAAACCTTTTAAGAAATAATGCTCATAAGTCCATTATATATGTAAAAAACACTTTATGAAAAAATGTTTTCCAAAACAAAAAATATTTAATGAGAAAAGTGGCACTATTTTACATTCTTTTTTAAAGATTTATTTGTTTATTAGAACAGGGAAGAGTATAATGGCTTTTTCAAAAACACATGGATATTCTTCTTGGTACTTAATTGTTTGCAAGGCAGAGAGAGGGAGACAGAATATTAGAATATGAATGGATCTCTCGCATCCATCTGCTAGTTCACTTTCCAAATGCCCATAAGAGCTGGGACTGGGCCAGCTCAGGACATGGGAACTCAATCCAGGTCTTCTACATGGGTGGCAGGAACCAAAACCTTGAGCCGCCACCTGCTGCCTCCCAAGGTGTGCATTACCAAGGAAACTGGAACCCAGAGCTGGGGCCAGGACCAAACCAAGAACTAAAGATGGGACGCAGGTTTTTATTTTTTTTTTTTTAAAGATTTATTTATTTTATTTGAAAGGCAGAGTTACAGAGAGGCAGAAGCAGAGAGAGAGAGGGAGAGAGGGAGGGGGTAGAGAGGGAGAGAGGGAGAGGGGGAGGGAGCAAGAGAGAGGTCTTCCATCCACTGGTTCACCCCCCAGTTGGCTGCAACAGCCAAAGCTGCACTGATCTGAAGCCAGGAGCCAGGAGCTTCTTCTTGGTCTCCCACACGGGTGCAGGGGCCCAAGGACTTGGAGCATCTTCTACTGCTTTCTCAGGCCACAGCAGAGAGCTGGATCAGAAGTGGAGCAGCCAGGACTCGAAACCAGCGCCCATATGGGATGCCGGCAGTTACCCTACTATGCCACAGCACTGGCCCCATGGACACAGCTATCTTAACCAGCATCCTACTAACTAGGCCAAAACCCAACTCCTCAAGATTTTCATAAGCAAAAATCATAGGGAAATACACCACAGGACACGCTGGGAGCCCGCCTTGGTCCACTGTGTAATAGTGGGATTCAGCAGTGAACAGAAGAAGGGCTCATTTCTTAGAAGAAAAATAAAGCGGCAGCAGCAGTCAGCAGGCGACGGCAGGGGTGGCACGGGGAGGGCAGAGCAGGGCGGAGGCTGCTTGTTGTGGACGGCTGCCTAGAGGGCACGTTTGCTCAGAAGGCCCTCGGGAAGAGGAGTCACAGGAAGAGCTGCAAGCATTTCTATTCCATGCCAATAATCAAGTAGGCAACTGCTCAAAAAGCAACCCAAAGGGGCCAGCGCCATAGCAGAGCAGGCTAAGCCTGCAGTGCCGGTATCCTACATGGGCGCTGGTTCGCGTCCTGGCTGTTCTTCCCATCCAGCTCTCTGCTGTGGCCTGGAAAAGCAGTGGAAGATGGCCCAAGCTCTTGGGCCCTTGCACCCGCGTGGGAGACCTGGCTCCTGGCTCCAAATCGGCCCAGCTCTGGCCATTGTAGCCTTTTAGGGAGTGAACCAGTGGTTGGAAGATCTTTCCTCGCTGTTTTTCCCTCTCTGTCTGTAACTCTACCGCTAAAATAAATAAAATCTTTTAAAACAAAAGCTGAAAAACATGAAATGGTTCATAGTTTTTATACCGCATTTTATGAGGTTTTAGGAGTGTGCGAAGGAACTCTTAGTAGATAGAAGTTACCTTTTCTTCCAAATCCCCTGAAGGGTAGTCCTCTTCTATGGGATGCCTGAAACATAGATTATGCTGATGCCACCACATCCACCAAAAACCCCACGTAGACAGCAGTTAATTGGAAGAAGTATTAAGATGATACAACTGACAGCCTTAATTGGCTTTGCAATTAAAAAAAATACTGCTAATGACACTTGTGACTGGGACAACCTCACAATGTTGCAACTCCGATGTGATCAGCACTAGCAGACCAGCTCCAGCCTGCAGCCAGGTTTCCACTGAAGGATTTATGATGTCACAGTTGAGCTGCCACGTCACAGAGCTACCGGGCCTCCCTCAGTGCAGGTAACAAAGGATGAAAAAATGTGAATTCCCAAGACAGTAGACTGCTCTGTCAACTCTGCTGCCTGAAAAAACCAAGCCTCAGTATCACCTAATTAAATTTCAAGATTTATGATGAAAATCCACTGACAATCTAAGCTGGAAGTTATGTATTAAGACAGGATTCTCAGGGCTGGCACGACGGTGCAGCAGGTTAAGCTGCCCACTGCAAGGCCCAGCATCCCACATGAGCATCAGTGTAAGCCCCAGCTTCTCCACTTCTGATCCAGCAGCCAGTTAATGCGCCTAGAGAAGCAGTAGAAAGAGCCAAGTTCTGAGGCCCCTGCCACCCACGTAGGAGACCCAGATGGGGTTCCAGGCTCCTGACTTTGGCTCGGCCTGGCCATCTGGGGAGTCAAGCAGCAGATGGAAGATTTCTGTATGTGCGTGTGTGTATGTCTGTGTGTCTTCCTCTGTCTCTGCAACCCTGCCCTTCATATAAATAAAACTAAATCTTTAAAAAAATAAATAAATAAGATTCTCAAAGGATTCTGTTTCTTCTTTGGAAAAAACCTTTAAAGATTGTATCAAATATTTTAAGGCTGAAAACAGGAAAATAAGAATACTACAAACTGAACACTTACATAAAGATGAAAAAATCTCATTTTATTGTTTTACATTTGTATTTAGTTGAACTAAATGAAGACAAATACACACTGAAAAATGTAGAACTGGTCCGCATTTTGGTGAGCTCCTTCCTATTTAGTTTAAAAAAAAAAAAATGTGGCTAATAAATTGCAAAATCAACAGTTAGATTTTACTAATAAAATTGTACTTCCAGAACATCAGCGGAACATTTTTGTGAATAACTGAGCTGAAACTATTATTTTTATATCTACTTGCTGTAATTCCATGAAGACATTCATGCAAATCCTCTTCATGGGTCTAGTACATAATTGTCACCTGAAACCTATAATCTGAATAAAACTAGGGCAAGTGGATTACAGTTTCTGGTGTTGTAAATATAAATGGTCAAATTTTATGTCTCTAAAAAATTCACCCACTGAAAGCAAAACAAGTATCACCAATCAAGTACTGTCAATTCTGACAATACTTCCAGGAAGCAGTTAAAGAAAAACTAGGGTCCTTCATCCATCAAGAAATGTTCTTTTCCTTCACCTAATTCTTGGAAGTATCTAGACTTTCCCATTTATTATATTTAAAGCATCATAAAATTTCCTATTTGTAATACTTAGAGCATGATTTCTATATTTTAACCAAAAGGACTGTGTTTCATTGACTATCATATTTTTAAAAGTACAATGAAAATGAATGTCATTTTTATAGAAATCAAAAACCAAGCTCTAGAACTTTCAAAAGTCAATCTTATATTTGGTTTCACTAAGATTCAAACTGACCATAAATTACTAGCCAGATTCTTTTCTAAGTAATAAATGCATACACAAGTTGCAGTGAAATCTTGAGCCAAAAAGGAATTTTATGCAGCAGGCATCCTATAAGGAAAACAATGGAAGTTAAAATTCCTCTTAATGGTAACACAGGTCTTTCTAACAATTAACAGAAAATGTACATGCCAAAAGCCAGAAACCACAGAAGGAATATCTAAAAGCAGCTTGTCCAAAATTTCATGTTAATTTTCATTTCTGACCTAAAACAATTCTTCAAAAAAAATCAGAATATTCTTTTTAAAATGGTTAAATTTCATTTATTGGAAAAGCAGAGAGAGAAAGACAGAGATAGAGAGATCTCTCATCCACTGGTTCACGTGCCAAATGCCTGCAACTGGGGCTCAGTCAAACAGAAGCTGGGAGCCTGAATCTCCATCCAGGTCTCCCAGGCAGGGGTCCAGGTAACTGAGCCACCACCTGGGGAACAGAGCCAGGATTAGAACCCAGGCACTCTGAGATGTAGCTGGTCTACATGGCATTGTAAGCGCTATGCCAGATCCCCGTCCTAGAACAACTCTTTACCAGAATGTCTATGAAACAAACCACAATTTGTTTAAATTATTTTATCATATTTCTCCTACCAATCACTTGGTATGAGTCTAAAGAATACTCACTTAGCACAAACAACCTTGAAAAAACAGAATAATAAATAAAATGTGGTATATACAAGCAATCGAGTACTATTCAGTCAGAAAAGGAAGGGAAATGGTAGGGATTGGGCATTTGCCTACTGGTTAAGACGCCTGGGTCCCCAACACGGTGGTACTGGTATAAGCACCTGGGTCCAAGACCTCTGAGCCCGGCTTCCTGCTAACACAGACCCTCGCAGCAGCAGGTGACGGCGCCAGCACTTGGTTCACTGCCATCCACTGGGAGACCTGGGCTGAGTCGCAACTCCTGGCTTCAGCCTGGCCAGTCCCAGCCATTGCGGGCATTTGGGCAGGGCATCCTCAGAGAGCAGGGCCCTCTCTCTCTCTCTCTATCTCTCTCATATCTGCTGTCTCACTCAAATATGGACACGGAGTTTCAGCTTTGGAGGTGTATTTCATTATTTTACAACACTGCAGATGGACTGAACACTACTCAACAGTATACACTTAAACATGGTTAAGATGGTATATTTTGTCGGGTTTTTGTTTTTCTTTTTACAAAACTATGCTAAAAAGTAACTATGGCCTCAAATTTGGTGGATGTGATAATGAACGCTTGCTTCTCATCAGGAAAAAACTCAACAAACAGACTGCACTGAAACGGCATCATCTAAAAAGATGTAACTCTGAAGCTCTGGACACTCCTGGACTTCTGGCCCCAGAATTACAAGTAAATGAACAGAATGCCAGGAGTTCACGTGGAAATGATTCCTAATTCATCAAAATGGACAAAATGCAAATTTCCTGCCCATGCTGCCACCCTCACTCCTCCTTCCTTTCTCATTCTTTTAACTTTTAAAATAACAGGCTTTCAGTTTATTTTATAATCATAAGCCTAACCCTACATTAATTCAACAAACAGGAAGAAGAAAAAAACACTGTTCCTCAACAGTAGAGACAGGGCTGCACACAATACAAAGAACTCTTTTTCTAAATTTTTTTAATTTTTTTTACAGAGTTAGACAATGAGAGAGAGAGAGACAGAGAAAGGTCTTCCTTCCGTTGGTTCACCCCCAAAATGGCCGGTGTGCTGCGCCAATGTGAAGCCAGGAGCCAGGTGTTTCCTCCTGGTTTCCCATGCGGGTTCAGGGTCCAAGCACTTGGGCCATCCTCCACTGCCTTCCCGGGCCACAGCAGAGAGCTGGACTGGAAGAGGAGCAACCGGGACCAGAACATGATGGCCACATGGGATGCTGGCGCCGCAGGCAGAGGATCAACCAAGTGAGCCATGGCGCCAGCCAATCCTTAAGATTTTTCAGTGCCAGCTCAATAGAGCTCACAATTAATAAAGTCTATGCATTAGGCTCCTAAAGTGACATTCAATCTTATTCATAAAATCTGGAACCTAGGTATAAATTATATTTGAGATTATCTGGGCCAAAATGGTCTGAAGGACCATTAAATGTTGTCAAATCTCTTAAAGAAGTACTTAAATTTAGGAGCATAAAACTTAATTTAAAATAAGCTCAAGACATCCTATTGGGAAAACTTTATTTTTGAAACAGCTATAAATTAGCTTTTATTCCATGTAACCTCTGGAGGCCCATTAAGCATAGTAAGCAGATTTATGTTGCTTTAGAATGGATTCCTAAAACAACGTACTTTTAAGCCAGCATAAGCCACTTCACCTTAAAGCCTCATTAATACTGAAGCGGATTACTGTAACAATAAAAACATGTTCATTGCATATTGACTATGCTTGCATCTCACATAAAACATCTCATTTAATTTAATCTATGAAATTAGTATTGGTAGGCGTTGTGGCGTAGCAGATAGACACTGCCTACGACGTCGGCATCCTCTATGAGTGCCAGTTTGTGTCCTAGCTACTCCACTTCCAATCTAGCTCCCTGCTAAGGCCTAGGAAAAGCAGCAGAAGATGGCCCAAGTGCTTGTGTCCTGCCACCAACATGGGGGAGACACAGATAAAGCTCCTGGCTCCTAGCTTTGGCCTGGCTCAGCCCCACCACTGCAGCCACCAGGGGAGTAACCAGCAGATAGAAGCTCTCACTCTATCTGTGTCCCTTCCTCTCTGTAACTCTGACTTTCAAACAAATGAATATTTACAAAGGAAAGCAAACAATGACCAAATAATTCAGTCTTTTTTAAAGATTTTTATTTATTTATTTGACAGGTAGAGTTACAGACAGTGTGAGAGAGAAGAGGTCTTCCCTCCGTTGGTTCACTCCCCTAAATGGCCACTACGGCCGGTGCTGTGCCGATCCGAAGCCAGGAGCCAGGAGCCTCCTCCCAGTCTCCCATGTGGGTGGAGGGCCCAAGCCCTTGGGCCATCCTCCACTGCTAACCCAAGCCACAGCAAAGAGCTGGACTGAAAGAGGAGCAACATGGACTAGAACCTGGCGCTCATATGGGATGCTGGCGCTGCAGGCGGAGGATTAACCAAGTGAGCCATGGCGCCAGCCCCAAATAATTCAGTCTTAATACTTAAAACCATAAAATTAAGACTACTATGTCTCTGATATGGAAATACTAAATAATACTAAATACTAGATACAGAATATTAAGAACACCTCATACCGCACTACCTTTAAGTAAACAAACCAAACGAAATTCAAACTGAGTATAAATTAGGGCTCCTTTTCCGACACCAAGTACCAATCAAGAAACAAGCCCTTTGAGAAGACAGACAAAAGCTCGGAGCAGGAAGACCTGGGGAACCAACTGTGCCGGCAGGACTCGCTGTGGCATGCACGGCGTACCTGGTAACGGACACACCTCGAGTCGTCTGCTCTGAGGGCCTCCCCCTGCGTGCTGAACACTGCAGGCAGGCTTTCCTCTCCCAGGCTTTTTGGAAAACCACTGGAGTTTTATCTCCAATAGGGCTCAGAAAATTCACATTCTGAAGAGTACTTTGAAGAACTTGTCATAATTATACAGTAACATGAAAATTCCCCAAAGCCTCTGTGTTTTCCACAGGGCTTTATAATCAAAACAGCCTGGTACTTGCACAAAAACAGAGGGATAGACAGTGGAACAGAATAGAAACCCCAGAAATCAATGCAAGCATGTGCAACCAACTTACATTTGACCAAGGAGCTAAAACCATTCCCTGGACCAAGGACAGGCTCTTCAGTAAATGGTGCTGGGAAAACTGGATTTCCACATGCAGAAGTATGAAGCAGGACCCCTACCTTACACCTTACACAGAAATCCATTCAAAGTGGATTGAAGACCTAAACCTATGACCTGATACCATCAAATTATTAGAGAACACTGGGGAAACTCTGCAAGACATTGACACAGGAAAAGAGTTCTTGGAAAAGACCCCAGAGGCACAGGCAACCAAAGCCAAAATTAACAAATGGGATCACATCAAATTGGGAAGCTTCTGTACTGCAAAAGAAACAGTCAGGAAAGTGAAGAGGCAACTGACAGAATGGGAAAAATTGTTTGCAAACCATGCAACTGATAAAGGATTAATAACCACAATATATAAAGAGATCAAGAAACTCAACAACAACAAAGCAAACAACCCAGTTAACAAATGGGCAAAGGACTTAAACAGACATTTTTCAAAAGAGGAAATCCAAATGGCCAACAGACACATGAAAAAACCCTCAGGATCACTAGCCATCAGGGAAATGCAACGCAAAAAAAAAAAAAAAAAATGAGGTTTCACCTCACCACAGTTAGAATGGCTCTCATACAGGAATCAACAAACAACAAATGCTGGCAAGGATGTAGGGAAAAAGGTACCCTAATCCACTGTTGGTGGGAATGTAACTGTTAAAGCCACTATGGAAGACAGTATGGAGATATCTCAGAAATCTGAATATAGTCCTACCATATGACCCAGCCACCCCACTCCTGGGAATTTACCCAAGGGAAATGAAATTGGTAAATAAGAGTTTTCTGTACCCCCATGTTTATTGCAGCTCAATTCACAATAGCTAAGACATGGAATCAACCTAAATGCCCATCAACTGAAGGCTTGATAAAGAAAATATGGGATATGTAACTCTATAGAATACTATAGAGGCCGGCACCGTGGCTCAATAGGCTAATTATCCGCCTTGCAGTGCCGGCACCCCGGGTTCTAGTCCCGGTCGGGGCGCCAGATTCTGTCCCAGTTTCCCCTCTTCCAGGCCAGCCCTCTGCTGTGGCCCGGGAGTGCAGTGGAGGATGGCCCAAGTCCTTGGGCCCTGCACCTGCATGGGAGACCAGGAAAAGCACCTGGCTCCTGGCTTCGGATCAGCGCCATGCGCCAGCCGCAGCACACTGCCACAGCGGCCATTGGAGGGTGAACCAACGGCAAAGGAAGCCCTTTCTCTCTGTCTCTGTCTCTCTCTCTCACTGTCCACTCTGCCTGTCAAAAAAAAAAAAATACTATAGAACAGTAAATATATATATATATACATATATATATATATATATAATCCAGACATTTGCAACAAAATGGATGAATCTAGAAAACATCATACTTAGTGAAATAAGCAGACCCAAAGGGACAAATATCATACGTTCTCCCTGATCTGTGAGAACTAACAGAGCACCTAAAAGTCAATCTGTAGAAGTGAAATTGACACTTTGAAAAGCAGTGACTTGAAATGCCGTTGTCTTGACTGTTAAGGAAAAATTTTCTTATTTGTTTGTTTTTTTCTCTTCCTTCTTTTTTTTAAGATTTTATTTATCTATTTGAAAGGTAGAGTTACAGACAATGAGAGGGAGAGACAGAGAGAAAGGTCTTCCATCTGTTGGTTTACTCCCCAAATGGCCATAATGGCTAGAGCTGCGCCAATCCAAAGCCAGGAACCAGGTGCTTCCTCCTTTCTCCCACCCGGGTGCAGGGGCCCAAGGACTTGAGCCATCCTCCACTGCCTTCCCAGCCATAGCAGAGAGCTAGATGGGAAGAAGAGCAGCAGGGACTAGAACCGGTGCCTATATGGGATACTGGCGCTGCAGGCAGAGGATTAACCCACTGTGCCACCACACCGGCCCCATCTCTTCCTTCTTAATACCATTGGTTGAACTCTTTACTTAACACAGAATTAATCGTATGTGTATCAAGTCAAGTGAAAATATATCCCAGTAAAAAATAAGAGTGGGAATAAGAGAGGGAGGAGCTATATAGTTCTGCATACATTACTATGGTCATACTTCTAAGGGTACAGCTAAAAACTTGCCATGTACTCCAAATCCCATTAATCTGGGTGGTAGTAATGCCATCCTAAGTGTTAAAGTGATCATATTAAGTATTAAATTGATGATACAGATAAGATTAAGTGTTAAGGGGATCACATAAATAAGGCCAAGAGTCTGGTAATAACAATACATAGAATTGCACTTGATCTTAGCCAAAAGGTCGAGAAGTGATCACAATACATAGAATTAAAAAGGAGAGAATGTTCCAACATGGGAAGCAACCCACATAGCAAACTCATAGAATGAAAATCATTATAAATAGCACTCTGGCCTCAGAATCAGCCCTTAAGGCATTCTGGTCTGGCTGAAAAGCCTATCGGAGCATTTCAGGCATGGAAAGCCAAGACAATGTGGCAAAAAAAAAAAAAAATGTCCTACATGAAGCATCTTGGTGGGTGAGGCTGCAGTAGAAATAAGGGGCCATCAAAGAAGTATGCACTTTTCTCTGAATGGAGGACAGAACTTGCAGTTTGTTTATGGCCGTGCCTAATACTGACGGAGACTGTGGACTCAAAAGGCTTCCATAGCCTTGGCAGCTCATGTCAAGAGCCTCAGGTGATCACTGACATCATACCTAAGATTGTTAATTGTTAAATTAACAACAGGAGTCACTGTGCACTTACTCCCCATGTAGGACCTCTGTCCTCAATGAGTTGAACTATGAGAATTAACTGTAAAACTTGTTCTCAAACAGTTTTTACATTTTGTGTATATGTGTACAAATTGTTGAAATCATTAATTAGTACAGAGTTGGTCTTCTGTGAATAAAGTCAATTGAAACGAATCTTAATAGGGAATGGAAGAGGGAGGAAGAGTGGGGTGGGAGTAGTTGTGGGAGGGCGGTATGATGGGAAGAATCTCTATATTTCTAAAGTTGTACTTAGGAAATTTGTACTCATTAAATAAAAGGTTTCTTTGGAAAAAAATAAATAAATAACTCAACATGATTCACACCACATTCAATGGACAGATATGTTGCCCACCTATTATCAATGCAAATGGGCCAGTGATGTAAGTGGGCTAATCCTCCTCCTGTGACACCAGTGTCCCACATGGGCACAGTTCACCTATTAGCAATACAAATGTTGCTGGGCCAGTGCTGTGGTATGACAGGCTAATCCTCCTCCTGTGGCACCGGTATCCCACATGGGTGTGATTTGTGTCCGGCTGCTCCTCTTCCAATCCAGCTCTCTGCTTATGGCTTGGAAAAGTAGTAGAGATGGCCCAAGTGCTTGGGCTCCTGTACCCACGTGGGAGACCTGGAAGAAGCTCCTGGCTCCTCACTTCGCATTGGCCCAGCTCTGGCCAATGCGTCCATTTGGGGAGTGAACCAGTGGATGGGAGACCTCTCTTTCTCTCTCTCTCTTTCTCTCCATCTTTCAGATAAATAAACAAAATATTAAAAAAAAAGTGTGTGTGTGTGTGTGTGTGTGTGTGGTTCAGTTTTTGATAATCATCTACATCCTTTCTGGTCCTCCTGAGGACCAAGAAGATGGAGTTTGGGCAGAGCTAGAGAATGAGAACAGCCATGCCAAGTTTCCACTGGATCAAGAAATTTACAGCTTATCCTCCCCCATGCACCGTCTCCAGGTCTCCTACTGCTCGCAAGGCCTGTTCTTTGCAGAATGTGGGCCTCCAGCATGCAAGGGATGAGAAAGGAGATCAGTGAGCACGGCCTCCGAACAGCACTTCCTGGTGGCTCTGACTGCTCCCACCATGCCTCCTGGTTTCCAGAAACACAGTTCCTGGAGGAGGGTGAACCTCACACCAGAACAGATGCTCTTCCGCCAGTGTGCTGACCCTGACGGTCTCCACAGTGTGCCTCCAGTGCTGACTCTGCCGCTCCTACCTTTCCCTTCTCTTTGTGCCCGTCCTGAACGCTGGCCATTTACAGAGGACGCTGGCCACTTACAGAGGATGCTGGCCATTTACAGAGGACGCTGGCCATTTACAGAGGAGAGCTGCTCGGCCTTCAGAGTGGAGGTGTCAGTCTCAAGCCCCCGGGGCTGCTCTGTCAGCAATCCGGCAAAGCCTTCCCAGGGGCCCCGGCTGCATTACCTCACCCCCAGACTTCCAGAGCAGCACGACTAATCCCAGGAGACTCAGCCAGCTGTAAGGCCTCACGTGGCTGTCAGTGCGAAGCACACACTGTGAGATACAGAGCAAATGTGCGTACTCTGCACCACTGCACCAAGGCATCACACCTGCCTTTACGAAGCACGATGACGTATGGTCACGTAAGAAAATCACTGTACTTTGTAAGACTTGCATGCCCAGAAGTAAAGAGAAGCAAAATGGCACGATGCCTGAGACATGCAGAGCTGTTTGAACGACTTCAAAGAAAAAAGTAGATGAGGCAAGTGTTATGAAATCTTGGTGATTATTAAGTCAGTACACACATGAGATCACTGCTCCACTCCCACGCATGTTGGAAACCTTTCACAATGAAAGTTCTCACTTCCTACTACTCATGAAAGAGTATTTCCAGTGGATCTAACTGTAACCATTTCTAAAGTACTTGTCTATACAGCATTTTGGCTTTTTATCACTTTGAAAAGAGTTTCTTCCTGGTTTGGTTACCTAAAATAGATTCTGCAACTTTTTTTTTTTTTTTTTTTTTTTTTTTTTTTTTGACAGGCAGAGTTAGACAGTGAGAGAGAGAGAGACAGAGAGAAAGGTCTTCCTTCCGTTGGTTCACCCCGCAAATGGCTGCTAATGGCTGGTGTGTTGCGGCCGGCGCGCTGTGCCGATCCGAAGCCAGGAGCCAGGTGCTTCTCCTGGTCTCCATGCAGGTGCAGGGCCCAAGGACCTGGGCCATCCACTGCACTCCCGGGCCACAGCAGAGAGCTGGACTGGAACAGGAGCGACCGGGACAGAATCCGGCAGCCCAATCAGGATTAGAACCCGGTGTGCCGGCGCCGCAGGCGGAGGGTTAGCCTAGTGAGCCGTAGCAACGGCCGATTCTGCAATTTATTACCAAGAGTTTTCCAGAGTCAGGTGGAATTTCATCTCATATGTCAACATATACACTTAATAAATAAGATACCAGCTTCAATTAAAAATAAATTAACATAAAAATAATACAGATAAGAATTCCAAGTCACAACACTTAACCCGCAATTATTCTGCCACTCTAGGGTTTGTGAATCACAACTTCTGCTTCTAACTTCTGGACTTCACTTCCCCACAGGAGAGCAAGGCTTCATCTCTCAGCGGGAAGTTAAGAAGAGGGAAGCGCCAGCCTTCCTGGGTGCACTACTGCCTCCCCTCCAGCCCCCAGCAGAACACAGGTCCCCGGGCCAGGAGCAAGCTCCGTCCTCTCAGGTCTTGGCACACAGGATGATTTCACAGCACTCTGGGCTCACAGCAGCTCTGGGCGGGCCAGGGCAGCCAGGACTACTATCAGTGGAAGACACTAGGCACAGGGGAAACCCACGGAATCTTCTGGTCACAGCTCCTTCCTCCCCCTGTCTAATGATTAGTTCACCTTGTAGATGACGTGGGACAGGCAGGTAGGTAGTGTAGGTCTGCTGAGCTGGAAGCTGCTACAAGCCACCAGGTATATTTCTACTCTTCTATCTGTAGGTCAGAAAGCCCTGTTTCCCAGGAAGCCTCTGGGACTTAACTGCGGGGAGGTGGGGGAAAGCAGCAATGAAGTATGGATATTAAGCTCCAGCGGAACTCGTGCAGGGGCCATATGATTCCCAGGGGGCCTCACACCTGTAAAGGCACTGCCCCCACTTCCTCAAAGAGGCCAACAGCTGGGAGGGGCTCTCTCTTTCTCCTGGAACACGGATGGAGGCTGCCCGATGTCTGTCTGCCCTCCTCCACCTCTCCTCTCCGAGCAGTCTTCTGGTCCCCTGCCCACTCACGACAGGTATTTCTCTGTGTTCACCTGCGTATGCGCGCCTGCACTTAGAACGCTTGTCTAGGTGTGAGGCCAAGCCTGGAGTGGACGTGGAGTGAGTCAACCCAGGCCCACATCGCAGAGCCAAGGGAACTGCAGTGCTCCAGATTCCTCCTGATGCAAGACTGAACCTAAACCTAAGGCACCAGGGAGTTTACGACCCTCAGGTTCAAAGAAAATGAGACGAGTGCCAGCAAGAAGAGAGAGAGAGAGGAAGGGAGAGAGGGAGAGGGGGAGGGAGAGGGGGAGAGGGAGGGAGAGAGACAGAGGGAGAGAGAGAGGGAGATGGGGGGGGAGAGACTGACTGAGGGAGAGGGAAAGATCTTCCATTAACTGTTTCACTCCCCCAAAGGCCACACAGCTGGGTCTGGCCAGAAGCCAAGAGCCAACTCCATCTGAGTCTCCCTGATGCGGGTGTCAGGGGCCCAGGCACTTGGGCTATCTTCCACTGCCCTCCCATGTGCATTAACAGGAAGCTGGACTGGAAGTGGAGCAGCCAGGACTCAAGGCAGCACTCTGTTATGGGATGCTGGCATCACAACTAGTGGTTTAACCTGCTGGGCCACAACGCCAGCCCCCAGTTCTCACTCTGTCTCACAAACCCATCTTTCTCTATTATTTCGCAGACAGATCTCTTGAATTTCTGTATTTCTTCTCCTCTTATTTAATCCACAAACTACTAAAATAAAACCCTGTTTCTATCCATTGACTCCAATTCCAAAACCTCACAAATCCAAGGCTTCTTTTCAGACTGCTTGACCTCTTAGCAATTTCCAAGGCTCACAGAGCATGACGCGGGGCCGTCCTTAGACCTGGGCTCCACTGTGCTGGCGACCCAGGCAGAAGCCTGGGAAAGGCGTGCACCAAGTTAGCCAGCCAGGACCCAAAGCGCAAGATTCCACTACAACTTCAGACTGGATTCAAGACCAACATACACATACTTCCCATCCTGCTGTATTCTGTTTTCACAGGCAGAAAAGACTAAAGGGGATGCAGCAAAATGTCGACTGTTAACTCCCCGTTCTTATATTCTTTTTAATAATATTTTATTAACTTTTACGGTAAAAGTGTTTGTCTTCGGGCAGCAGCCACATGGGGCTCTCAGAGACAGCCTCCAGGACAGGGGGTGTGTACCCGCAGCCTGAAGAGGAAAGGAGAGCGCTAGCAAGAGCCAAGACAGGCCTCCCGTTCCCCCTGCCGCGGGGCCCTCTTCCGTGTCCCTTCCAAACACTGCGCACACCTGACCTCCGTGCTGCACAGGACGCTGGGGCCCCTGGTGCTCGCTCGGTGGATGTGGACCTCCAGTCCCACCCCGGCGTGGCTACTAGTATCCTAAACTCGGTGAGAATTCAGGCACAGGACACTCTCTGAAACGTGCACGATCCCCACTCGCCCCCACGACCAGCTCTGCACCGCACCTGCCTGAGCTGTGTGTCTCCCTATGACCAGCTCCACACCGCACCTGCTCAAGCTGTGTGCCTCGCTATGACCAGCTCTGCACCGCACCTGCCTGAGCTGTGTGCCCCGCTTTCCCTCCACCTGCAATGCGCCCCCTACCCTTTCCCTCCACACTCCTACTCAAACGAGACCTCTTGCAAAAGGAACATATTGGCTTTTATTACACACTTTTACAGTACTTCTAATAGCTAGGAACATCAGAGCTCTATCAGTTGGGAGCCAGCAACTCTCCCAAATAATAATTTGATTCCATATTACATGAGGTTTTAGCTTTTCCTTCACACAGCGGTGGTGGGAACGGTAGTGAAAGAGGGGCAGTCCTAAGTATCAGTCATGAGCAAAAAGTGACGAGAACACAAATCTTCAGTGTGAATCAGGAAGAGTGACTGACAACCAGGGAGCTGGGAGATAGAAGGCCAACTGCAAGGAAACAGGATATGCACAGAATTCCACTCAACAGATGGAGCTCCCACACTGCCTGCTCCCACAGATGGAACTCCCACACTGCCTGTGCCCACAGATGGAACTCCCACACTGCCTGTGCCCACAGATGGAGCTCCCACACTGCCTGCTCCCACAGATGGAGCTCCCACACTGCCTGTGCCCACAGATGGAACTCCCACACTGCCTGTGCCCACAGATGGAACTCCCACACTGCCTGCTCCCACAGATGGAACTCCCACACTGCCTGTGCCCACAGATGGAGCTCCCACACTGCCTGCTCCCACAGATGGAGCTCCCACACCGCCTGTGCCCACAGATGGAGCTCCCACACTGCCTGCTCCCACAGATGGAACTCCCACACTGCCTGTGCCCACAGATGGAGCTCCCACACTGCCTGCTCCCACAGATGGAACTCCCACACTGCCTGCGCCCACAGATGGAGCTCCCACACTGCCTGTGCCCACAGATGGAGCTCCCACACTGCCTGTGCCCACAGATGGAGCTCCCACACTGCCTGTGCCCACAGATGGAGCTCCCACACTGCCTGTGCCCACAGATGGAATCCCACACTGCCTGTGCCCACAGATGGAACTCCCACACTGCCTGTGCCCACAGATGGAATCCCACACTGCCTGTGCCCACAGATGGACCTCCCACACTGCCTGTGCCCACAGATGGAATCCCACACTGCCTGTGCCCACAGATGGAACTCCCACACTGCCTGTGCCCACAGATGGAACTCCCACACTGCCTGTGCCCACAGATGGAACTCCCACACTGCCTGTGCCCACAGATGGAATCCCACACTGCCTGTGCCCACAGATGGAACTCCCACACTGCCTGTGCCCACAGATGGAACTCCCACACTGCCTGTGCCCACAGATGGAACTCCCACACTGCCTGCTCCCACAGATGGAATCCCACACTGCCTGTGCCCACAGATGGAATCCCACACTGCCTGTGCCCACAGATGGAATCCCACACTGCCTGTGCCCACAGATGGAGCTCCCACACTGCCTGCTCCCACAGATGGAGCTCCCACACTGCCTGTGCCCACAGATGGAATCCCACACTGCCTGCTCCCACAGATGGAACTCCCACACTGCCTGCGCCCACAGATGGAACTCCCACACAGCCTGTGCCCACAGATGGAACTCCCACACTGCCTGTGCCCACAGATGGAGCTCCCACACTGCCTGCTCCCACAGATGGAGCTCCCACACTGCCTGTGCCCACAGATGGAACTCCCACACTGCCTGTGCCCACAGATGGAACTCCCACACTGCCTGTGCCCACAGATGGAGCTCCCACACTGCCTGCTCCCACAGATGGAGCTCCCACACTGCCTGTGCCCACAGATGGAGCTCCCACACTGCCTGTGCCCACAGATGGACCTCCCACACGGCCTGTGCCCACAGATGGAGCTCCCACACTGCCTGTGCCACAGATGGAACTCCCACACTGCCTGTGCCCACAGATGGAACTCCCACACTGCCTGTGCCCACAGATGGAACTCCCACACTGCCTGCTCCCACAGATGGAGCTCCCACACTGCCTGTGCCCACAGATGGAGCTCCCACACTGCCTGCTCCCACAGATGGAACTCCCACACTGCCTGTGCCCACAGATGGAACTCCCACACTGCCTGCTCCCACAGATGGAACTCCCACACCGCCTGCGCCCACAGATGGAACTCCCACACTGCCTGCTCCCACAGATGGAACTCCCACACTGCCTGGGCCCACAGATGGAACTCCCACACTGCCTGTGCCCACAGATGGAACTCCCACGCTGCCTGTGCCCACAGATGGAACTCCCACACTGCCTGTGCCCACAGATGGAGCTCCCACACTGCCTGTGCCCACAGAGAGAACTCCCACACTGCCTGTGCCCACAGATGGAACTCCCACACTGCCTGTGCCCACAGATGGAACTCCCACACTGCCTGTGCCCACAGATGGAGCTCCCACACTGCCTGTGCCCACAGATGGAGCTCCCACACTGCCTGCTCCCACAGATGGAACTCCCACACTGCCTGTGCCCACAGATGGAACTCCCACACTGCCTGTGCCCACAGATGGAGCTCCCACACTGCCTGTGCCCACAGATGGAGCTCCCACACTGCCTGTGCCCACAGAGAGAACTCCCACACTGCCTGTGCCCACAGATGGAACTCCCACACTGCCTGTGCCCACAGATGGAGCTCCCACACTGCCTGTGCCCACAGATGGAGCTCCCACACTGCCTGTGCCCACAGATGGAACTCCCACACTGCCTGTGCCCACAGATGGAGCTCCCACACTGCCTGTGCCCACAGATGGAACTCCCACACTGCCTGCGCCCACAGATGGAACTCCCACACTGCCTGGGCCCACAGATGGAACTCCCACACTGCCTGTGCCCACAGATGGAATCCCACACTGCCTGTGCCCACAGATGGAACTCCCACACTGCCTGTGCCCACAGATGGAGCTCCCACGCTGCCTGTGCCCACAGATGGAACTCCCACACTGCCTGTGCCCACAGATGGAGCTCCCACACTGCCTGTGCCCACAGAGAGAACTCCCACACTGCCTGTGCCCACAGATGGAACTCCCACACTGCCTGTGCCCACAGATGGAGCTCCCACACTGCCTGTGCCCACAGAGAGAACTCCCACACTGCCTGTGCCCACAGATGGAGCTCCCACACTGCCTGCGCCCACAGATGGAACTCCCACACTGCCTGCTCCCACAGATGGAGCTCCCACACTGCCTGTGCCCACAGATGGAGCTCCCACACTGCCTGCCTGCGCCTACCTGAGCTAACGCGGGGACTGAGCTCTGCCCAGGCCGAGGCTGTGCGTGGGCGGATGTGCTCCCAGCCCCGGAATCTGCCACACTTCCATCCTGCTGAGATGCAACTGTTTCCATGGTCATTTGTCTGAAAAACACAGTGAAAAGGAAGAGTATGAAGGCCCTGAGGAATTTGGAACTAATGAAAATCCCATTTTACCTTGCTTTCTGAGAGCCATTTCTGACATCTACTTGTACTCTTATTTTTTCAAGTAAGTTCAGTGGCAGAATCCTAAGCCTCCAAACGAAGGGACCTCTCTGCTCCCTGGATATGGACACTTCCAAGGGAACACTGCGAATGTCTATGGGAATTAGCTGGTTTCAAAACTTAAAACAAAAAAGCTTAAAATAAAGTTTGATAATTACTGTAAGCCTTCTGTTCAGTGTGAATGAATACAAATCCAGCTTTCTATTTGACGAGATAGGTCTAAATATGATTCTCAAGGCCGACACACTTGCTTTATATTATGATGCAATGTGATAATCTCAGTTGTGCCACCGTATAAAAACGCGTCTTGCTAGCACCGACCACTTTCTGATGAACAAGCCTTGAGTATCAGCCAGGTGACCATTTGTCCTGCAGCTCCCCAGTTATTTAAAGAGAATCTAATTCTTCCAGTAAAAGCTTCTTTTTTTTTTTTCTTTTTTTTTTGACAGGAAGAGTTAGACAGTGAGACAGAGAGACAGAAAAAGTTCTTCCTTCCATTGGCTCACCCCCCAATGGCCGCTACGACCAGCATGTTGTGTCGATCCAAAGCCAGGAGCCAGGTGCTTCTCCTGGTCTCCCATGGGGTGCAGGGCCCAAGCACTTGGGCCATCCTCCACTGCACTCCCGGGCCACAGCAGAGAGCTGGCCTGGAAGAGGGGCAACTGGGACAGAATCCAACGCCCCAACCAGGACTAGAATCCGGGGTGCCAGCGCCGCAGGCTGAGGATTAGCAAGTGTGCCACGGCGCCGGCCCAAGAAACTTTCAGTGTGATTTTCATTTGCTTATGAATTCCATTTAAGCTAATGACTTCTAAATGGAGTCTCTCAAGAAGGTAAACCATTCTATAATAAATCTTACCCTTTAAAAACTATTTGTTTTATTTATCTGAAAAGCAGTGGGATACATATACAGAGACAGAGAGAAACTGCCCATCTACTGGTTCACTCTCTAAATGTCCTCAACAGCCAGGGCTGGGCCGGGCCAGAAGCACGGAACTCAGTCAGAGTCTCCCATGGGGCGGCAGGGACCCTGGTACTTGAGTTGTCACCCAGGGTGTGCATTCGCAGGAGGACGGAACTGAGAGTGGAGGTAGATCCTGGACCCAGGTCCTGCGAGGAGGGATGTGGTGTCTCAAACACTGCTCCAAGCACCCGCCCCAGTAAACTGTATCCTATTAACAGAAAATACAAAACAGAAACTAAATTAAAATTTTAAAACTTGCTTATAGGAACTGCTCCCTGCTGTAATATATCTTTTCAATTGTCAACAAAATTTGTTTCACCTTAGTGGTCTAAAGGCATGTGTGTGTGTATTAGCCACTCAGAACTTGAATTTGAAGGTCTCACTGTTTCTCCAGATTTAACTGCCATAATCCTGCAGACCCTTCATCCACTGTCACTGAACACCCCCTTTCGCATTTCACTAGCCATTACATGATGCCATTCTCACACCCGTTCACTGCAGGCTACACTAGAATTTAGAGCAATGATACCAAGACAACAGCGTGTAGCCTACCGTGGGAAAATGTCTTTCTTAAATTCTCCCATTCCTTTATCTCTTCCCTTACTACTTCCCAGCGTGGCCTCTCCAACTCCAGCTAAGCCAGGTCATCACAACGCCTCAACCACCAACTCCCGCTACTCTGTCTTTGCTGTGAGCAGCTCCCAGAGACAGCACCTCAGAACATCAGTGCCCAGGACGTGAAAAGCCAATACCTGGGGAGAGGGGGCCAAGCCTTCTAACGTCCCAGATTAAAAGGGCTTCTAGAATAGTGGCCAAACATCACAGGAGCTTGGGAATGCAACTACACCCGAGGAGACGGCTGCAGATGCAGGAGTCAGCATTGTCTTATAGCATCTGACCCTAACACAAACCCCTTTTCCACAAAGCAGGCCGAAGCAGAGTATTTTGGAAACATAAGAAATGCTGCCTTGTACTATTTCTTACACGCTTGTTAACAGATTTCTCAAGATTCTGCCAACAGTTTAACTCTCTCCTCAATGTTTGTAGATAGCAGGGGCTCCCCTAGTAAACTCGGGTCATCTTCCAAGCATTCATTTAGCACTGATATGTGGCAGGCCCTGAAAACACACATGTGCATGCTAACTCCTGGCCCTTGCCCTGAAGGAACCCTCTGACAAGCAGGTGCCTGATTTCTCAAAGTATGGTCCTCGGACAACCTGCATCAGAATCAAAGTGTCTAATCACAAAACGCAGATACTCAGCCTCAACTCCAAACCCACTAAAATCAAATTTCCTGGGGCAATCTAACTTTGCACAGCCAACTGACTTAAGAAACACTTAGCCTATCAGGAGACAAGTAATGAACACAGAGTATCTTCACAAATTATATGAAGCATGTTACGCATGAAATGCGTTGGAAAACCGGAGGGAATGATTAAGTCTGCATGAGGATGGAGTGGATGAAAAGGACTTCCCCAAGCAGAAAAGGAAAGATGGACCACAAGAGGAAAAAAGCTAGTTTGCCTTGAAACAGAACAGCTGACCGGAGCAGACAACCTGAATGAGGCGTGGGGAGGTCTGGATGTGGTGTGGGAGACAGGGTAGCGTTGGTAGAGGTGGCAGGGGATGTGGTGTGGGAGACAGGGTAGCGTTGGTAGACGTGGCAGGTGGATGCGGTGTGGGAGACAGGGTAGCGTTGGCAGACGTGGCAGGGGATGCGGTGTGGGAGACAGGGTAGCGTTGGTAGACGTGCGTGGCAGGTGGAGTTGGATACAATGAACTTAGGGACAGATTGAACACTCCAGAAAGAAACTTTCCACCGAACTCAGACGCCTCCTCTCCTCTGGGTCCTGCAGGATCTATGGAGTTCACCTACGTTGTAGAAGGATGGGCATTTGGTCTGTGCCTCCTGGGATGTCCACATCCCATATCAGGTATCTGGGTTCAAGTCCTGGCCCCACGGCCCCTCCCAGCTTCCTGCTAACGGACATCTGGGGAGGCAGCAAATGATGGGCCAAGTACTCGGGTCCCTGCCATCCACGGGGGAGACCCGGATGGAGTTCTGGTTTCAAAATGTTCCACCCTGGCTGTTTGGGGCATTTGCGGTGTGAAACAGTAGATGAAAAACCTTTCTGTCTCTCTCTCTCTCTTTGCCTTTCAAATAAATAATTATTTTTTAAAAAATTACTTTAAATACCTATTCCATACAAAGTTTTAACAGTTTGATAGCAACATGAAGTTTAGTCAGGAACCAGAAAACAGGCGTCAGCATCGTGGCACAGCAAGGGCCACCACAGGCGACACGGCAGTGAAGCGCTGGTTGAGTCCTGGCTGCTGCACTACAGATCCAGCTCCTTGCTAAAGCAGTGGGAGATGACCCAGTGCCGGGTGCCTGCCATCCACCTGGGAGACCGGGTGGAGCTCCTGGTTCCTTGCTTTGGCCTGGCCCAGCCTTGGCCATTATGGCCATTTGCGGAGAGAACCAGGAGATGGAAAATCTCTGTTTCTCCCTCCTCTCTCCCTGACATTCTGCCTTCCAAATAAACAAAAATAAATCTTTAAAAAAAAAAAATCAGACAATAAGCAAAAGTTACCTGTTGATAAGCAAAAGAAATTCAAACGCTGCTGGGCTGGAAGTCGCTCTCCGGATACTGTCCCGAGGCTCTCACTCCCCTACCCCTAAACTGCCAATACTGCCCCCATTTCTTCACTTCCTGCCCACCCTACCCTGGAACTGCGGCTCCAAAGCTGTCTGGAAAAGGAAACCAATCCATCACCAAGGCCGATGTACATTGTAAGTCCTATCTTGTGCGCTCCCTTAGCATTCAAACTGGTGACACCTTTTTTTTTTTTTAAGAGAACCCCCCCACCCCCTCCCACAAACACTTTTTTATTTATTTTCATTTTATTTGAAATATAGCGAGACAGAGACAAACAGGAAGAGCTCTTCCATCCACGGGTCACTCCCCAGTGCCCATAACAGCCAGCGCTGGGCCGAGCTGAAGCCAGGAGCCTAGAACTCCATCCACATCTGCCACGTGGGCAGCAGGGGCACAAGTACTGGAGGCATCACCCGCTGTCTCCCAGGGTGCACGTTAGCAGGAAACCAGAACCCGGAGCAGAGCCAGGGCTCAAACCCAAGGATGCAGGTATCCCAAGCAGTGCCTTAGCTGCTGCTCCAAACACCCACCCCCATCTTCCTTCAAACCATCTGATGTCCTGGTGCACATCTTCCTATGCTCATCTGCTTCTCTGGCAACGCCTCCATGAGCTACTTGGCAGTGGAGCTGCCTGCTCAGTGTTTATGTAATCTGTAATCTGTACATATTCAGGGCTCCGCTCAGCTTTCTCGCCTCACCCTCCAATCTCTCCTTGCTTTTTATCATCCTTTTCTGTGAAGGTCAACAGGAGTTTTAAGCTGATGACTCTCCAACCTGCCTGCCCAGCCCAGAAGTGTCTCCTGAATTCAAACTCACATAATTGAATTCCTACTTAATGTCTTCACACAGAGGTCCTGCAGGGGTCTCAAACAGTGGATCCGCTCTTCCTCCACACGCAAGTTCCACCTCTGGCGTTCGCACCTCACCACCCTGCCCATGGTTCAGACGGAAACCTGTGTGTCACCCTAACACCGCAGCAGCAGGCCCCAGTGTGATGGCTCCACCTGGACAGAAGTTAAGGGGCTGGTGCTTTGGCGTAGCGGGTAAAGCTGCCCCCTGCCAATGCCGGATCTCACGTGGATGCTGGTTTAAGTCCCAAATGCCTCACTTTGCATCCAGTTCCTAGCTGATGGCCCAAGTGCTTGGGCCCCTGCCACCCACATGGGAGGCCCAGATGAAACTGCTGGTCCCTGGCTTTGGCCTGGCCCAGCCCTGGTCCTTGTGACCATCTGGGGAGTGAACTGGCAGATGGATCTCTTTCTGTAACTCTGATTTTGAAATAAATAAATAAATCTTCTTCTAAAAAGGAGAGAGAAAGAAAGAGAACAGTCAAGTTTCCTTCTTGACATTTCCACTGCCACCACTGCATCTTCCTGGCCCCAATCCAGGACCGGAGTCCTCTTTCTAGATAAAGCACGCACTGCTCAAAACACTCTGAACCTAAAAGTCCTTGATACGTTCCTCTCGACTACACGATAAAATCCAAACTTCTTTAATAATAACTGTAGCTGTAACTACCACTTATTGTTTACCACCACAGGATAAGTACCTAGCAGTTTTGATCCTTGACAATATTATGAGGTAGTATAATGACTTTGTTTAACAATAAGGAAAAGAAGATAGTGGGGTTAAGAATCTGATCATAGGGGCCGGTGCTGTGGTGCAGGTTAAGCCTCCGCCTGCTGAGCTGGAATCCCACGTGGGCCCTGCTAGTGGCCTGGGAAAGCAGAAGATGGCCCAAGTGCTTGGGCCCCCGCAACTGTGTGAGAGACCCAGAGGAAGCTCCTGGCTCCTGGCTTCAGATCAGCCCAGCTCCAGTTGTTGCAGCCATCTGGGGAGTGAACCAGCGAATGGAAGCCCTCTCTCTCTCTCTCTCTGTCCCTCTCTCTCTCTCTCTGTTTCTCTCTCTCTCTCTCGGTAACTCTGCCTCTCAAATAAATATTTTAACAACAACAACCAAAGAGTCTGATCCTAGAAGGCCAGTGTTGTGGAACAGCAGGATAAGCGGCCGCCTGCAGGGCCAGCATCCCATATGGGCACCAGTTCAAGTCCCGGCTGCTCCACTTACAAACCAGCTCCCTGCTTATGTGCCTGGGAAGGCAATGGAGGAGGGCCCAAGAGCTGGGCTCCTGCATGTATGTGGGAGACCTGGAAGAAGCTCCTGGCTCCTGGCTTCAGCCTGGCCCAGCCCTGGCTGTTGTGGCCAACTGGGGAGTGAACCAGTAGATGGGAGATCGATCTCTCTCCCTTTCTCCCTCTCTGTAACTGCCTTTCAAATAAAATAAATCTTGAAGAGGAAAAGTATATAATCTTAACATACAGGTATTATAAACAGCATAACTAGGTTCTAAAGCAAGGTCTTTTTTCTAGAAAAAGTCTGTCTTTCTAATCACCAATCTGTTTCCCAAGGTGACCCTTTACCTCCCACTCCAGCCACTCCACTTCTTTCCATCCTCTGCATTCCAGTCCCCAACAAGCCCTTCTTTCATGCTCACGCCCCACCTCCCCAGCTCTCATCTCTGACATCTCTCCTCCCAGAATGCCTGTCTGACCCACAGTCAAATTCCTACAGGTTTTGTAAGGCCTTGCTCAAGGACAGCATCTTTCAAAACCTACTCTTGGGCAGGATTAGCTATTCTCCCCTGAGCTCCCCAAGCACTCTGTGTGTGCCTCCAGTACAGCACTGGCTTGGCATACAATACACACAGCACTAACACTAATGTCGGCAGCTTCGGGACAGGGTTACGTCTGAGAGTTCCATGTGTTCCCAGTGCCGAGCACAGCAGCCACTTTAAGTGTTCAATCACTCAATCAATCGATTATTCTGGAAGACTATGTCACGGTCAGATATAAGTGTATGAAAATAAGGCTTAGAGAAACGGAGTGTCTGCAAGGCACACGATAGGCAGCCTGCAGGAGATGACAAGGAGGTCTTGCCAGCGACTCAGCCTGAGCCCGAGTATCCCCTCTTCATTCAGAAGCGCTGTGACTTCCACACTGGCTGTACCCGCTGGTGTGATCCCACCGTACCTCCTCCGGCGCTCGGCGCTCGGCGCTCGGCACCTGTCATTCAGTAGAACTTTGATACTCAAACCAGTTTATTTGCAGGTAAAAACCACCTGCAGAAGAGTAAGTCTGACACCAGCAACTTAAAATGTATACCTTATCATTTTCATGAGTCTGTTCTGATCTCTGTCCAGCTGTGCTCCAGTACAACCTTGTAAACCACTAAAAATCCACCCCGGGCTGGCACTCAGGGCAGAGACTCAGCTAGCATTTCAGGGCCTGAGCACCCTGGGCATTCTCAAGCGCTACTGCAGCAGGACCGCAGGACCCAGAACCCGGCTGTAAGTGACGAACCGACAATGTCAATGCACGTCAGCCTTGGCTGCTCGAGTGGGATGATTTTCATGAGTGTAAGAGAAGGAGCCACTAATAGTAATAATCCTGTATTACTATTGCTAAATGCATCTTAGAATACATCTCCCTGGGCCAGCGCTGTGGCTCAATAGGCTAATCCTCCGCCTTGCAGCGCCGGCACGCCAGGTTCTAGTCCCGGTTGGGGCACTGGATTCTGTCCCGGTTGCCCCTCCTCCAGGCCAGCTCTCTGCTGTGGCCAGGGAGTGCAGTGGAGGATGACCCAGGTGCTTGGGCCCTGCACCCACATGGGAGACCAGGAGAAGCACCTGGCTCCTGGCTTTGGATCAGTGCGATGCGCCGGCCGTGGCGGCCATTGGAGGGTAAACCAACGGCAAAAGGAAGACCTTTCTCTCTGTCTCTCTCTCTCTCACTGTCCACTCTGCCTGTCAAAAATAAAAAAAAAAAAAAGGATACATATCCCCAAACTCTTCCTATAACAGCCAAAAGTAAACAGTTATACTAGAACTAATAGCAGTCTTAACATTTCTTAACTATGCACCATTTTAATTTTAAACAATCCTTATTAGAGGGATGAAGAACCAGTTAGCAATTATATGTTATAGAATATTTAAAAATAAATACATATAAGACAATAGAAAACTAAAACAAACATGCAAGTTCATAAGCACTGTATCAGGAAACAAAATACTGGCAAATATTTCAGTCCTCAATTCTAAAGACAGATAAGGAGTTCCTAAAATGTGCATACATATACATATATTTTTTATTTATTTGACAGGTAGAATTATAGACAGTGAGAGAGAGAGAGAGAAAAGGTCTCCCTTCCGTTGGTTCACTTCCCAAATGGCTGCCATGGCCGGCACTGCGCTGATCTGAAGCCAGGAGCCAGGTGCTTCCTCCTGGTCTCCGATGCAGGTGGAGGCCCAATCACCTGGGCCATCCTCCACTGCCCTCCCAGGCCACAGCAGAGAGCTGGACTGGAAGAGGAGCAACCGGGACTAGAACCCAGCACCCACATGGGATGCTGGCACCACAGGCAGAGGATTAACCAAGTGAGCCACGGTACTGGCTCCAAAATGTGCATATATTTAAACTTAACAATTGAGAGCAGTAATATTCTTTTCTTATGAGATTAAATATTTCTTCTGAAATCTCCTGTATATTATTTAGCAAACCTTTTCCCCTTTGATAAAAAAATAAATATTATCCCAAATCACTCTGAATAAGTCAGAACTCAGGGACAGCACTGTGGTATAGCAGGTTAAGCATGGCCTGTGACACCAGCATCCCATATAAGCACTGGAGTCCCAACACCAACATCCCACGAGAGCTGCTCCACCTCCAATCCAGCTCCCTGCCAATGCACCTGTAAAAACAAGAAGATGGCCCAAGTCCTTGGGCCCTCGCATCCATGAGGGAGACCCAGATGAAGCTCCTGGCTTTGGCCTGGTCCAGCCTGGCCATGGTAGCCATTTGGGGAGTGAACCAGCAGATGGAAGATCAATCTCTCTGTGTGTCTCTCCCTTTCTCTCTGTTAACTCTGCCTTCCAAATAAATAAATAAATCTTTAAAAAAAAATTGGGATCCTCCATTAAATGTTTAAAGATTTCTAGGATGAACTATTTTTAGAAGCAGAATTGTATTTGTTACTCAGTTATTTTCTAGAACTATAATAGAATATTTGCATCATAGTATAAATCCTCAAAATACTAAAGTATACTAATACAGTACTATTTGCATAATGCAATTTAGAAAAAGGTAGACAACCTATAACATATTTTCAAAAATTAACACAATTATAGAAACAGAGGCAATTAATAAAAGTTATTTAGACATGCCATGTAAACAAAAGAAAAGCGAGAGGAAAAAGGCAAAGCATTTTAATTTTTATTTATTTAACAGGCAGAGAGACACAGAGATTTCCCATTTGCTGACTCATTTTCCAGACGCTGTCAAACAGCCAGGGCTAGGCCAGGCCAAAGCCAGAGCAGGAACTCCATCTGGGCTTCTTGCAGGGTGGCCGCTGCCTGCTGCCTCCCAGGGTGCCCGTCAGGAGGCAGCTGGGATGGAAAGCTGAGCCTGGACTCAAATCTGGGCACCCCAATAAAGAAGGGGGAGTCCCAAGCAGTGGGTTAACTGCTGCAGCAAATGCCCACCCCAGAAAAATATTTTTTAAGGTTTATGTTATTTATTTGAAAGGCAGAGAGACAGAGACAGAAAGAGAGAGGGAGAGGGAGAGAGAGAGAGAGGGGTCTTCCATCAGTTGATTCACTCTCCAGTGGCTAGAATGGCCCCAGCTGGGCCAGGCCGAAGACAGGAGCCAGCAGAAGCCTCACCCAGCTCTCCCACGAGGGCCCAGGGGCCCAAGCACTAGCCTACCTTTCACTGCTCTCCAGGCACATTAGCAGGGAGCTGCACAGGAGGTCGGGCAGCTGGGACTTAAACAGACGCACATATGGGATGCTGGCATTGCAGGCGGCAGCTTCACAGGTTGTGCCACAATGCCGCCCCCAGGAAAAATATTTTAAAGGAATGCTATTATGGGTACCCAGGTAAGTGGTTTAACACATAAGTTAGTGGCCGAGATGGGAAAAGGAAATGCAGGCCTGGAAAATAACACGGGAAGTTTCTTCATTATAATTACAGTAGTCAATCAGCCAGTAAGCTTCTGAAACCTCAGTGGTGTCTGACTGGCAAAGACAAACTGCACTGCAGAGCCGGTGCGCACCCTTCCACGTCCTTTCTCACCTCTTCCAAAACCGGAACTCAACAGGAAAAGGAAAACAAAGTTGTTCTGTTCTTTATTTTCAAATGCCTTTACCAAAGAAAGTCATAGAAAATTTATTTTCTCTTTAGAGCTAGATCCAACTGATGAAACAGAATGTCTCTGAAAGTAATCAAAAGGATACGTGACAAATTCTATTTGGATTTCTGTAAAACAATGGTGAGAACTTTGTTTTTCAAAATGGTATACAAGCATGGCCTAAAAGGTAACAAGACAAAAACTCGGGATCCCTCTAATTCTACAGTTCCACTGAACTGTTCACATCCTTACATGCGGGAACTTCAAAACGCCCAAGGAGGTGGAATTCAAATATTATTTTAAAAAATTTTAAATCCACGCACACACGTATGCGTTCTACTTTCTAACCACAAAGGCCAGCACCCAGCGTAGGGCAAGTGTAGACAGCTGCGTAGCCTGGCCACGCCGGGACAGTGAGCGCCTGAGAAGGTGAACACCTTCACCGTGCGTGCGGCTGGGTGATGAGAATGTAAGAGTGAGTCCCTGCGCACGTGGGACTCAGTCAGCACCGAACTTCCCCGAGAAGAGAAGACCCGCCTACCTTGGGTTTGTCTTCATATACTTCTTCCTGCTACATTTGCTCATTATTAAGGCATCTGCAGTCAGTGCTTGCTCCGCCCTCGTTTTCTTCTTTATGTCTCCTGCAGTAAAATCGTAATTTGGAATTGAGAGATCATAACAACATTTTTAAAAAATTAAAACCGCTCAAGACTGTGGGTAAAAAACCCACAAAACTTAAGTTACGTGCTACTTCTCAGACTATCTGCTACTGAAGAAAACCCAATGTTGCTGAAATCACCTACTACGTACTCAGCATAGCCCTAAGTTATCACTGTCTTAACTTGCACTCTATTGCAATAAACATTCCCGTCAACTTTTCTTTGTCTTAAATTCAAACAGGTTCTAACAAAGAATTTTTACAGCTTATTCAAAACCTTTTTTGTGTTAAAGATTTTTTTTAATATACACTTGACATGCAGAATGAAGCAAAACTGGTAAAGAAAAAAACAAAAGGAGGCCAGCATAGTGTCACAGCAGGGTAAGCTGCCACCCACAATGCTGGCATCCCATATATTTATACATATTTAAAGATTTATTTATTTATTTGAAAGTCAGAGTTACACAAATATGGAGAAGCAGAGAGAGAGAAAGGTCTTCCTTCTGCTGGTTCACTCCCCAAATGGCCATAACAGCCAGAGCTGCGCCGACCTGAAGCCAGGATCCAGGAGCTTCTTGCAGATCTCCCACGTGGGTGCAGGGGCCCAAGGACTTGGACCATGTTCTACTGCTTTCCCAGGCCACAACAGAGAGCTGGATTGGAAGAGGAGCAGCTGGGACTAGAATTGGCACCCATATGGGATGCCAGCACTGCAGGTGGTGGCTTTACCTGCTACGCCACAATGCCAGCCCCAATACATTTTTAATATTTATTTCTTCAAAAGGGAGAGTTAAGGAGAGAGAGAGAGAGAGAGAGAGAGAGAGAGAGAGAGAGAGAGAGAAATTGTCCATCTGCTGGTTTACTCCCCAAATGGCCCCAATGACCTGAGCTGGGCCGTCCTGAAGCCAGGAACCAGAAGCTCCCTCCAGGTCCCACACAGGTGGCAGGGGCTGGAGCAGTTGTGCCATCTTCCACTGCTCTCCTAGGCACATCAGCAGGAAGCTGGATAAGAAGTGGAGCGGCCAGGACTCGCGCTGGTGCCCACATGGGATGCTGGCATGGCAGGCAGTGGCTTTACCCACTACACCATAACACCAACCCCAGCATCCCATATTCGAGGTCAGCTTTGCTTCTGACCCAGCTCCCTGCTATGGAAAAGCAGCAAGAGATGGCCCAAATGCTCGGGACCCTGTCATCCACTAGGTGACCTGGATGAAGCTGCTGGCTCCTGGTTTGAGCTTGATCCAGGCCCAGACACTGAGGCTGTCTGGAGAGTGAGTCAGCGGATAGAAGTTAGCTCACTCTCTCTCTCTCTCTCTCTCCCGCTCCCTCCCTCCCTCCCTCCTTTCCTCCCTCTCTAACTTTTCCCTTCAAAAACATACAATAAATGTTTTTTTTAAAAAGACAAAAGAACATCTCAGAGTTCCTAATTTTTTTGGAACTGGGAAGGACCATGACGTTCAGCCCTCAGTGCCAGCCGCGGTACTGCTCAGCTCCAGACACACTGCATTCTGGCTTCCCCTGCAGTGTCACCTCTGAAATGGTGTCACCCGTCCCAGTGACCTCTGCAACTGCAGACAGCAGGCGGGTGTGCTAGACCTCACTGAAGGCCCTACAGCAATGGCCACGGCTGCCACTTGTCTGCCCTTCCCCCTCCCCACCCCGTCCAGCAGAGGGACCATGAGACAGGGTAGAGCATTTCCACCCTGCTACCCACAGGGATACCCGCACGTGAACTAAAGCAAGGACGGGCCATTCCTTGGGACTGGGCTTTGTTATACCACGCTGGCATTTTACACGTGGACTTCTCATCCCCTTGGCAGTTGTGCAAGCAAGAAGGCTGGATCGTTCATCTTCTAGGCAGTGCCTGGCATCCATCATATGGCAGGCTCTTATGCTGGGCACTGGGACACAGTGGAACACATTGCTCTCCAGAAGGTGGACATCTAAGAGCACTGTGTAGGGGCTGGCGCTGTAGCATGGTAGCACAGTAGGCTAAGCAGCCGCCTGCAGTGCCGGCACCCAATACGGGCACCAGTTCTAGTCCCGACTGCTCCTCTTCCTATCCAGCTCTCTGCTGTGGCCTGGGAAAGCAGTGAAGGATGGCCCAAGTGCCTGAGCCCCTGCACCCGCATGGGAGACCCAGAAGAAACTCCTGGCTCCTGATCGGTCCAGCTCCCACCATTGTGGCTATTTGGTAAATGAACCAGTGGATAGAAGACCTTTCTCTCTGTCTCTCCTTCTCCCTGCAGCTCTACCTCTGAAATAAATAAATAAAAATCTTTTTTTAAAGATTTATTTATTTATTTGAAAGTCAGAGTTACACACAAAGAGAAGGAGAGGCACAGAGAGAGAGAGAGAGGTCTTCCATCTGCTGGTTCACTCCCCAGTTGGCCACAACGGCTGGAGCTACACTGATCCAAAGCCAGGAGCCAGGAGCCTCCTGCGGGTCTCCCACATGGGTGCAAGGGCCCAAGAACCCGGGCCATCCTCCACTGCTTTCCCAGGCCATAGCAGAGAGCTGGATCAGAAGTGGAGCAGCCGGGACTTGAACCGGTGCCCACATGGCATGCCTGCACTGCAGGCGGCAGCTTCACCGGCTATGCCACAGCGCCAGCCCCAAAGAAATCTTTTTAAAAAATGTGCAAATGAAGAATGATAATATTATGTAACAATGGCGATGAGCCTAGGGCCGTGTAACAACTGCTAATTGCTGTTTTTCTCTCAGAAACATCGTGTCTTACTTCAGTAATACATTTTTATAGATCAAAATAATTTTAGAAATAGAAAAAGGTGTTCAGCGGAGCCCAGGAGCAGCCAGCACTTCCTCTTCCCAGAGGCAGTCGGCATGGAGGGAGGCACCAGCTTGCCACCAGGCAGCCGCAGTGCCAGAGGAACACCACGGGCCGCCTTCCAGAAGGACAGCCGCTCGGGCTGGCTCGGCAGTCCAGAAAATCCTCTCATCCAGCTGCTCTCCTGTAGTCAGCAGCAATTCAAGCCCGCAGGCCACATTTAGTCCCTCTAACATCCCCACGACACTCCCTACCGCCCCGAAACGCCGTCCTCCTTCAAGTCTTGAGGACACGCACTCGGGCTTCCCCTCCAACCCGTTAGCTCTGCTTTGCCTCCTTCGGCCCACCCTTGAGCGCAGGTTGTCATTCCCCAGGCTTCCAGTCCCAACCATCTCCTCCACCCCTTCTCCCGGGGTTGCCGACTGCAGCCTTCTTCAATAGTCCAAGCTTCTGGTCCAGCCTCCGCCTCCCTCCTGAGCCCCAGCTCTCTAAGGGCCGGCCTGGTGCGTATCTCTTAGGAGCTGTTCACAGATCCCCAGACTCATGTTCAATGAAACCCAGGTAGCTTCTCCTGCTTCACCAGTCTCCTCTTGTCGCACCGTTATTTCGTGGCAAAGGCAACGCGGCTGACTCAGCCACGCAACCCCAGCATCCCCTCCCCTCCTCCCAGTTCAAGGCAGCAAGGTGGTCTAGCAATGCAGTAGTGGTGTGGTATGCAGAACACTGACATAAGAGGTGGATACTTCTGGAGACATTCTGTCCTGCCAAGTCACCTTGGGAGGAGAAAGCAGCATAACACATGCAAAACGTCTAACTGAGCCAGGAACACCAGCTTAGCTAACCCAGTAATTCCACCTTCCCAGCAACGCTTGATCCTCTCCCTGCTCAGACAGGGCCACCGGTTCAGCGCTGATTCCCATCTTCTGTTGACATCATTAAAGCAACAGCCTCTGCTTAAATTACTCCGGCGCACGTAAGCCTCATCTCTACCTCCCTGATCTGCTCAACGAGAAATGCAAATGCAAACATGCATTCCTCACTCACCGTCCAGGAATCCCTGGATCTGACTCTGACTCCAGCTCCCGCCAATGCACAGCCTGGGAGAGAGATGACTCAGTGGTTAGGCTCCTGCCACCCACATGGAGACCTGGTTGTGCTCTTAGTTCCTGGTGCTGTCAAGCCCTATCCCGGCCATCGTCGCGTTGGGGGAACAGAAGACTCTTAATATTAAACATTAAAAAAATATTCTGGGGCCCAGTGCTGTGGCAAAGTGGGTAAAGCCACTGCCTGTGGCACCCTATATGGGCATCAATTCGAGTCCCGGCTGCTCCACTTCCAATCCAGCTCCCTAACATGCCTGGGAAGGCAGCTGGAGAAGGCCCAAGTGCTTGGGCCCCTGCACCCATGTGGGAGACTCAGAAGGAGCTCCTGGCTTCGGTCTGGCCCAGCCCTGGCCCCTGCAGCCATTTGGGGAGCGAACCAGTAGATAGAACACTCTCTCTCTCTGCCTCTGCCTCTCTGTGACTTTTTTTTTTTTTTTTTTTTTTTTTTTTTTTTGACAGAGTGGATAGTAAGAGAGAGAGAGACAGAGAGAAAGGTCTTCCTTTTGCCGTTGGTTCACCCTCCAATGGCCGCCGCGGCCGGCGCGCTGCGGCCGGCGCACTGCGCTGATCCAATGGCAGGAGCCAGGAGCCAGGTGCTTTTCCTGGTCTCCCATGGGGTGCAGGGCCCAAGCACCTGGGCCATCCTCCACTGCACTCCCTGGCCACAGCAGAGGGCTGGCCTGGAAGAGGGGCAACCGGGACAGAATCCGGCGCCCCGACCGGGACTAGAACCCGGTGTGCCGGCGCCGCTAGGCGGAGGATTAGCCTAGTGAGCCGCGGCGCCGGCCTCTCTGTGACTCTTTCAAATAATATTTAAAAAATATTCCCAGATGTGGATTTCTGTTCGATACCATCTATACCATTAGGTTTGATTCCAGAATTAACATTGGCATTCGCTGTACTTTTCACCTGTGGTTTAACAGTCCCATTTAATGTCATTGTTATCAGTATCCTTTCATATATGAGAGTACTTCAAAACATTCATGGATGATGGAATTGAAGGATAAACTTATTTGGTGTAAAAAATGTATACCCATGCATATGAGGGGTCTTCCAAAAATTTATGGAAAATGCATAATATCACAAAAAACTAGGCATGGATTCTGAGTTTACTTTGCATCAAAATAAACTTACCTTTCAATTCCACTTATCTAACTTTTGGAAGTACTCTTGGACAGCTCTCTATACTGATTTAAAATATATAAAATATATATCCTTTTATAGAAAAGGATAGTATTAGACACATATTTAGGCAATTCTGAACACCTATTCTGCTGTGGTTAACTATATTAATCTCTTAATGTAGCTCTGAGAAACTTGGGAATATTTAAGAACTAAACTTCTTGGGCAACCTTGCTAGACTGTGAAAGCGTCCCGCATCACTTCCCACCTCATCGACCCACTCTGTTACCCAATGTTCTCCAGTCCTCTGTGAAACCTACAATGCAGCTAACGCCCTGTGCAGAGCGTTTCTAGTGCGCCCCAGCACTTCTGCCCCCATCGGCAGCGACAGACGCTCACCAGGAGTCAGTGCTGACAATCACCAAACCTGAGTAAGCCAGCCAACTGCTGCAGTTTTGGAACTCATCAAATAAAATTATGCAACTGATGAAATCATTTAAAAAGGCAGCTGTTCCTATGAAAACTAATTTGGAAATATAATAAGAGAAAAACGTATTTAAAAAGTCCTGCTTGGGGGTCAGCACTGTGGCACAGCAGGTTAAGCCACCACCTGCAATGTCAGCATCCCACAGGAGCACCAGATCAAGTCCCGCTGCTTCAGGTCTGACCCAGAGCCCGGCTAACGCACCTGGGAAAGCAGTGGAAGATGGCCCAAGTGCCTGGGCCCCTGCACCCATGTGGGAGGCCCAGACTGAGTTCAAGGTTCTTGGCTTCAGCCTGACCCAGCACTGGCTGTTGTGGCCATTTGGGGAGCAAACCAGAGGATAGAGGATTTCTCTCTGCTTTTCAAATTAAAAAAAAAAAAAAAAAAAGTCCTGCTTTTTGTATTAGATTTCACAGTTGCAGATAACTGCAAAATATTGGGGAAAATTATAAAAATGAAGAGTTCTCTATAAAACACTTGTGAAACAGACTACGTTCTTGTTCTCCTCAATGTCTATTTTGAGAGGCAGACGGAGCTGTCTGGCTCACTTCCCAGATGCCAGCAATGGCTGGAACAGGACTAGGCCAAGACCCAGGAACTCGAATCAGGTCTCCTCCACGGGTGACAATCACAACTGCTAAGTCATTGCCTGTCACCTCCTAAGGTCTGCACGGGCAGGAAGCTGGCGTCGGCAGCAGAGCTGGCCTTCAGCCCAGGCACTGGGAGCAGGCATCCGTACCGTGTGTCACCCAGCAGGCTAAACACTACCCCCTTGCTCCACTTGTAAAAACCCAAAAATGAGATCAAACTACGCATTATTGAGTTGGTTTCTGCAAGAAAATCTTAAAGAAAAAAAGAATCCACAAATGCTACTAGCATCGTCAAAAGGAAAGGAAGTAGAAATCAAAAGCAGTCAGCTCCCAGAGCAGAAAGAGAACCGAGCGCGCAGTCCGTTTCTCCAGGTCTGGGCTGCAGCAGGTGCAGTTGTTTGGGGAAGTAGTCTTTTGTTGTTGTTGTTTTAGAAAACTTTTATTTAATAAATATAATTTTTGAAAGTACAACTTTCGGATTATACCAGTTTTTCCACCCATAACCAGCCTCCCACCCGCAAACCATCCCATCTCCTACTCCCTCTCCCATCCCATGTTAAGATTCATTTTAATTATCTTTATATACAGAAGATCAACTTAGCACATACTAGGTAAAGATTTCAAGTTTGCACCCACACAGACACACAAAGTATAGAGTACTGTTTGAAGACTGGTTTTACCATCAATTCGCATAGTACAACACATTAAGGACAGAGATCCCACATAGGGAGTAGGTGCACAGTGACTCCCGCTGTTGATTTAACAATTGACACTCTTACTTATGACGTCAGTGATCACCCGAGGCTCTTGTCATGAGCTGCCAAGGCTATGGAAGCCTCTTGAGTCCACAAACTCCGACCTTATTTGGACACGGCCATGATGGAAAGCAGTCTTAATAGATGAAAACTGAAGTCCTAACAGCAAGTAAGGCTTGAAAGAGAGTGAAAATGAAGCTCACAGGATGGAGCCAGCGCTCCCGGCCAGCCTGACTACAAGGCTGGGAGAGGCAGGACCAGCCCAAGGGAGAATTCATTCCAAACGCCAGCATCTCAAGTTGGCAGGGGCAAGCCCAGGGTTGTCAGGTATTTTAAGTGAAGAGGAGTATGGGAAAAACGAAGTGAGATAAAATCAGAAAATTGTGCCACTTTTAAAGCTCTGTGTTCTTTCTAAAGCAAAGTTAGAAAAATTTTCACGTAACAATCTAACTTGTGTGTAAAAATAGAAATAGCCAGGAGGAATACCTGTAAATAAATATTTCAAACACTTGTAAATAATGTCTTTAATGTTGCAAACACAAGGTACACATCAAATCAGTAAGTTCCCTAATAGACACAGGTCCAGGGCTCCTCCAGTCAATTTGTTTAAAACTTTTATTTAAGAAATCTTAACTCTTTTGAAGTCATCAAAGGACTAACTATCCAAGCAGCTTGCTCTTTCAATTCAATTTTTCACAATCAAGCAGGATCAGCTGCTAAGGTGGCGATGAACAATGAATTCACACAGTCGTGGCCTGCCTCCAGCCTTCAAGCACCCATCGCCAGCGCTGAAGAAGGGAAACCAAATGCTGTATTGTGGAGAAGACTGGCCTGCTTGCCTCACTCACGGTAAGCTTTTTCTTTTCTTTTTTAGATTTTATTTGTTTATTTTGAAAGAGTTACAGAGCTCTTCCATCTGCTGGTTCATACCCCGAGACTGCTGCAATGGCAGGGGCTGGGCTAGGCCGGAGCCAGGAGCCAGGAGCCAGGAGCTTCGGGGGGTCTCCCATGTGGGGTCAGGGACTCGAGGAGTTGGGCCATCCACCGCGGCCTTTCACAGGCCATTAGCAGGGGGCTGATGGGAGAGGTGCAGCAGCTGGGATGCGAACCAGCGGCCATGTGGGCTGCTGGCGCAGCAGGTGGCGGCTTAGCCTGCTGCACCACCATCCTGGCCCTCACGGCTCTTCCAACAGCAGGCTGCGTGATGGCACTTTAGGTCCCGTTCAAAACACATCTGCAGGTAAGCACTCACACACTGATCACTAACCAGTAAACCTGGGAACCTAGAGCCGACACTCGGATTAACTGAACTTCAGCCCGACCTGGATCGGCCTGTGTGGCACACCTGAACAAACCTGTCTCCTTCTCAGCACAGGAAGGCACCTAAGGAAATGTCACTGCTTGAGCGACTTTAAGAGTGGCAGCACGCCACTGTCCACGGCCAGCGCACGATTCTGCACCTGTGACACAGCCGCCCCAGTTCCAGAGACGGACGCCTTCATGTAATCAATGCTAGTATCCAAAGTCCGAAACACTTTTAAGGAAATATAAATCATTTTCTGTGCTACCCATGAAAAAAAAAAAATAAGGCTCTTTGAGAGTAGGAACAAAACTGCATGACATTTTGTCATTCTAAATTAGCTGATCTAATTTTAGGTCTGCTTTTTATTTTTTAAAACTTCACTGAGATAACTTTGAAGGGAGTTTATCTTATAAACTTTTACTCTCAAGTAAAATACTGAAATCACATTAGCACCACTCTTAAAGTTTCCCAGAGCCTTGCCATGTAGTTGGCCTGGCTGTACTACCGTTGAGAGAACACGCCCCAGGGCTGAGCTGTGGCCTAGCGGGTACAGCTGCCGCCTACAGCGCCGGCACCCATGTGCGCACCAGTTGGAGAGAACGTGCCCGATGATGCTCCCCAGCTGGGGAGAGGGGAGGGGTTTCAGAAACCTTCACAGGAGGGGGCTTCAGGACCAGGCCTGCAGCAGTGGGTCAGCCCACGTCTACACTGGGCAGACACCGGTTCGAGTTCCAGCTGAATCCCTTCCAATCCAGCTCCCCTGACCCCAGTGCTTGGGCCCCTGCACCCACGTGGGACCCAGATGAAGCTCCTGGCTCCCGGTGTGGTCACCTGGGGCCCCGCAAATGGAAGATCTCTCTCTTTAATTCTTTCACATAAATAAATAAATCTAAAAAAAAAAAAAAAAAAAAGAGCTTCTAAAGCTCTCTTAGAGGCAAACACCTCTACTCTCCAATGAGACAGTTATTTAAGCAAAACTCCCGAATAACTCATAGCTTGTACAGTTCCTCTGCTTACAAAAGCAGTTTCACATACGTCTCGCAGACGCGCCCAGGAAAGCCGGCCGTGGGCTCACCTTTCCCTGTGAATGCTACAGCTGAATTACGCCGTAAGACTTATTGTCATGAGGACAGGAACGCGAGCCTTGGGTTTTCCTGTTTGCTTTCTCAGGCGTCAGAGATGCCGTGAGCTCATCTACTGCGGTTTCCACTTTCAATCCCTCCCGTGTCCTCCACAAGGAATCACGAAACGTTCGTCTCTACGCGCGTAAGGACCACGTGTGTTCTCGGAGATGCGCTTTTGCACCGCTGATTTGTGACTCACAAAGCTGCCTCTTACAAGCGGAACCCATCAGTTCAGGGCGCTTCACCGAGTCAGGCATCCCAGGCTTCTCCTTAGGGACGAATGCGGGCCGCGGCCCGGGACAGCAAGGGCTCCGAACCCGCAGCTCCTCGGGGCGGCGCCGGGACACTGGCGAGCTGGCCGCGCGTCCGTGCAGGACCCCGCCCCGGTGCTCACCGCGGGACGCGCTCCGTGCTGTCCACCAAGCGGCCGCAGTGGCCCCGAGCGCAGGCCACTTGGTCCCCACAGAGGAGCCGGAGCAGGTTCAGTCCATCAGCGGGGAACCCGCGCTCACTTTCGGGGCAACACGAAAAACGGACAGAGAAGCGCCCGTGTCGGCGGCCCACGCGTCCATGCGCCCGGCTCCGAGCCACTCCCGGGCCGCCAGGGGCTTCACGCACCGCTGTGCCACGCGCGTTCCTTCCTCTAGGGGAAAAGCAGCTCGCTCCCCCGGAGGATGGAGCCGGGGGTGCAGGCGCGTCCGACCCCCGCCCCGGCGGACCTCAAGTCCGATCCCGTCTCCGCGGACCCTGCGTCCGATCCCCACCTCTCCGGACCCCGCGTCCGACCCTCGCCCGGCGGACCCCAAGTCCGATCCCGCCACTGCGGACCCCTCGTCCGACCCCCGCCCTGGTGGACCCCGCTTCCGATCCCGCCTCTGCGGACCCCTCGTCTAACCCTTGCCCGGCGGACCCCGCGTCCGACCCCGCCTCTGCGGACCCCGCGTCCGATCCCGCCCCGGCGGACCCCAAGTCCGATCCCGTCTCCGCGGACCCTGCGTCCGACCCCCACCTCTCCGGACCCCGCGTCCGACCCCCACTTCTCCGGACCCCGCATCCGACCCTCGCCCGGCGTACCCCAAGTCCGATCCCGCCTCCACGGACCCCTCCTCCGACCCCCGCCCCCGAGGACCCCGCGTCCGACCCCCGCCCCGGTGGACCCCGCGTCCGATCCCGCCCCGGCGGACCTCAAGTCCGACCCCGCCTCTGCGGACCCCGCGTCCGACCCCGCCCCGGCGGACCCCAAGTCCGACCCCCGCCCCGGCGGACCTCAAGTCCGACCCCGCCTCTGCGGACCCCGCGTCCGACCCCGCCCCGGCGGACCCCGCGTCCGACCCCCGGCCCCGGCGGACCCCAAGTCCGACCCCCGGCCCCGGCGGACCCCAAGTCCGACCCCGCCTCCGCGGACCCCGCGTCCGACCCCTGCCCCGGCGGACCTCAAGTCCGATCCCGCCTCCGCGGACCCCAAGTCCGACCCCCACCTCCGCGGACCCCAACTCCGACCCTCGCCGGGCGGCCCGGCGCGACCGGCGGCGGCTGTGGGGACGGAGCCGCCCCGCCGGGGTCCCCTCCGAGCCGCGGGCGTCTCCCGCCGGCCGCGACCGCCTCAGCGCCGCGGCGGTTGGGCGTGGGCGGCGGGGTCCGCGCGGCTCCGAGGGGACCCCCGGGGGGCCTCGGCCGGGCGCCCTGACCCCGGCCCGCCCCGCCTCCGCCTCCGCCCCCTGCGCCGCGGCGCCGGCTCTGGGTCTCGGGCCCGCCCGGCGCGCCACTTACCCGCCGCGACGGCGTTTACGTAGCGGACTCGTCACTGGCTGCGGACGCGAGGCGCCCCCACGTCAGCGCCGAGGCGGCCGCCGCCGCCTCCCCTCCGACACCAACCACAAGTAGCGCCGCGGCCGGCGGCACCGCGCCCCCTCCCCCACTCCGCGACCGCCGCCCGGGGGACGCCCGGCCGAGACCCAGCCTCGAACTCCGCCCCCTGCCGGTCGCCAGCGGGAGTGCGGCGGGACAATCCAACAATTCAATGGAACCCGGGGCCGGGCGGGGCCACGGGGAGAGGGGCGGGGCCAGCGGGGAGGGGCGGGGCCAGCGGGGGAGGGGAGGGGCCGGAAGCGGATGCGCCGCGCGTGCGCCGGAAGCCCGCTGCGTGCAGCCCGCGGGCTGGTGGCCGGCCGAGCCGCTGGACCGAGCCCGTGCTTGGGGCGAGCCCCGCGGGCGCGGCCTGCGGACCTGGGGGCTGTCGGGCGGTCCGGCTTGTTCCCAGCTCCCTCAGCTCGCCCAGGCCGCCGGTCAGTGCGCGGGCACCCACGAGGGCGGGGAGTGGAGCTGCCCTGCCCCGGGAACGCGGCGGTCCGAGGGCCGAGCGACCGCCTTCCGGCAGGGGACTCGAAGAGGCGCGCCGTCCACGGCGAACGGAGCCCCGCGGGGCACGCACGAGGGCCCGCGGGCGAGGACGCGTGGGGAGTCGCGCGGGTGGAGGCCCTGCCGGGGGTGGGCAACGCGGGGCGCTCGGTGGGTTTCCGCCAGCCCCGAGGCCGCGAGTGGCGGGGTCCTGACCTGGCGGTAAGCAGAGGTGAGAGAAAGGGACCTGCTGTGACACCGGCATCCCCTATGGGAGCAGGTTCGAGTCCCGCTGCGCCACTTCCGATCCAGCCCCCTGCTGATGGCCTGGGAAGGCAGAGGAAGGTGGCCCACGTGCTTGGGCCCTGCACCTGCGTGGGAGACCCGGATGGAGTCCCTGGTTCCTGGCTTCGGCCTGGCCCAGCTCTGGCCGTTACAGCCATCTAGGGAGTGAGCCAGCAGGTGGAAGATCCCTCTGTCTCTCCCTCTTTTCTGTGACTCTGATTTTTAAATAAATTAATCTTGGGGGGGGGGGGAAGATGAGCAAAAAAAATGAGTCGTGTGTGTGGTTTAGAGACTGACACAGGATATTTATCCCTACGTGATCAGTATTTTAGCTCAGAAAAGGGAGTCGTTAGGAGGAGAGAGAAAAGGGGGGAGGGGGCAGGAAACAAAACAGGTTAGGAGACCCTGGAAAGTCACAGGGGAGCGAGGTTGGCCGTGTGCTGGGTGACTAGATGGCCATTGGTCATAGACTCTCACCGGGGATCGAGGCTGACCGTGTGCTGGGTGACTGGATGGCCATTGGTCATAGACTCTCACAGGGGAGCGAGGTTGGCCGTGTGCTGGGTGACTAGATGGCCATTGGTCATAGACTCTCACAGGGGACCGAGGTCGGCCCTGTGCTGGGTGACTAGATGGCCATTGGTCATAGACTCTCACAGGGGATCGAGGCTGACCGTGTGCTGGGTGACTAGATGGCCGTTGGTCATAGACTCTCACCGGGGATCGAGGTCGGCCCTATGCTGGGTGACTAGATGGCCGTTGGTCATAGACTCTCACAGGGGACCGAGGCTGACTGTGTGCTGGGTGAATAGATGGCCATTGGTCATAGACTCTCACCGGGGATCGAGGTCGGCCCTATGCTGGGTGACTGGATGGCCATTGGTCATAGACTCTCACAGGGGACCGAGGCTGACCGTGTGCTGGGTGACTAGATGGCCGTTGGTCATAGACTCACAGGGGATCGAGGTTGGCCCTATGCTGGGTGACTGGATGGCCATTGGTCATAGACTCTCACAGGGGAGCGAGGTCGGCCCTGTGCTGGGTGACTAGATGGCCGTTGGTCATAGACTCACAGGGGATCGAGGTCGGCCCTGTGCTGGGTGACTAGATGGCCGTTGGTCATAGACTCTCACAGGGGACCGAGGCTGACCGTGTGCTGGGTGACTAGATGGCCGTTGGTCATAGACTCTCACAGGGGACTGAGGCTGACCGTGTGCTGGGTGACTAGATGGCCGTTGGTCATAGACTCTCACAGGGGACCGAGGTCGGCCCTGTGCTGGGTGACTAGATGGCCGTTGGTCATAGACTTAGGGAAATCGTGATCAATCCCTTTCTCCACCTGCTCATTTGCTCCTGATGTTGTTTACCTAAGGGCATATGTGTTTACGAGAAAGGCCTTGACGTGTGGCTGTGGAGTGGTAAGTCAGCTTCCGACTTCTGGGGTCACTCAGCCCTTTTCCCTCATCTTCAAAGCCAGCACAGGCAGGCCAGTCCTTGCTGCTCTTTCTCATTCTCTCTTCAGCCTCCCTCTTGCACTTGGAAGAACCCATGTGATCGCCACAGGAAGTCTTCCCATCTCAGCATCTGCAACCTTTTTGCAACAAGACTTGACCTAGTCACAGGTGTTGGCAATTAGACACCTGGAGGACATCTGGAGAAGAGGTGGGCTCATTCTGTTTCCCCACAGCCCACGGTGAAACATTCCAGAAGAAGATAAACTCCTGAAAAACCTGCTGCTGCTTAGGGTCATCTCCTGCGAGTCAGTCAGTCATGTGATCAGAAATGCTAAAGGCTGATTTTCCAGGTCTCATCTTGATTCCCATTGTGAAGAGCATAGTAAATTCTAGAAGGGATGTCAGCTCACCACCCTGCCTGCAAACCTTGAAACCTTTCGGTAGTTCTTGTTATATCTTAATGTTAGCTGTCGCAAAGCACACCGGACACCGGAGTAAGGGAAGGGTTTATTGGGGAACAACCTACAGACTGGAGTGAAGGGGTGGTGAAGGAAAGAAGAGAGCGAGACTGTAAGAGAGAGAGAGAGAGGAGAAGAGCTAGCAAGGAGAGAAGATAAAGCAAAGAGGAGAGAGGAGAGCAGAGCCAAGAGCCCAGAGGAGGAGGCTAGAGAGAGGAACCGAGAGAGCAGGAGAGAAGGACTGAGAGAAAGGAACCAGGAGCCCAGAGGAGGAGGCTAGAGAGAGGAACCGAGAGAGAGCAGGGAGCAGAGCTGAGAGAGAGCAGGAGAGAAGGACCGAGAGAGCACGTGTCAGGAACAGGCCCTTTTAAAACTTTGCCTGAGGGCGGGCAGGGAAGCGGGAGCAGCGAATCCCATTAGGATGGGGGTGGAGCCTGGCTCAGGTAGCTGGGCCATGTGGCCACCTGTGGCTACAACTGCGCCAGTTTCCTAACAGTTCTCTTTTTCAGACCACCCAGGAACCACTTGGCAAATACTGTGAAGAGCCTGCTATGTTCTGGGTCCTGTGCAAGGTGCCAGGTCCTATTCCTTTTACCTCTGTAACTCTTTCAAATAAATTAAAAAAATAATTTTAAAAATTTAAAAAAGGTTACAGTTTGTGGAAAATGAAATCTCTCCAATCGGGATGAGGTGTAAAAGAATAGAAGAATATAAACTACTTTCCCTTTGGTGGCCTTGTGAATTTTGTACTGCATGAATGCTTCATGTACTTGAAAATAAATGAAATTTTAATTAAAGAAAAGCTCTGTCGTGGGATTGTTATTGGCTTCATGCTTCGGGTCTGACTTAAGTTTACAACGCTGCTCCGCGTTGATCCCTGGCGCTCGTATCGTGCTGCACCTCAGTCATCTGAGGAGGTTGCTGGAAGGACTTCCCTGAGGCCTGTGCTGTCCAGCTAAGTCAGAATTTCCAAAGCAGGCCTCTTTGTACAAGTTAGTAACATGTGACTTTGTTCGTCTTTATGGGGTATAGCATTGTGTCAGCACATCTATGCGGGGTGAACCGACCAGTAAGGGTGATGAGCGTTTCTGTTTCCTTATCCTCTCTCTGTTTGAAATCTGTCGTTGAAGCCTTCGGTATCAGACCAGTGGTGTGGTGCAGCATGTTAAGCCATGGCCCACAATGCCAGAATCCGATATGGGTGCCGGTTCAAGTCCTGGTTACTCTGGTTCCAATCCCGCTCCCTGCTAATGCATCTGGGAAAGCAGCAAAAAATGGCCCAAGTTCTGGGCCTCTGCCACCAACACGGAAGACTTGGAAGGAACTTCTAGCTCTTCTCTTTGACCTGGTGATTACAGCCATTTTGGGGGGTAAACCAGCAGATGGAAGATGTATCTTTTCTCTCTCTCTCTCTCTCTGTCCTCTCTCTCTGTAACTCTGCCTTTCAAATAAATAAGTAAATCTTTAAAGACATAAAAAATTTTAGGGGTTGGCATGTGACATATTGGGTAAAGCTGCCACCTGCAATGCTGGCATCCTATATGGGCACCAGTTCAAATCCCAGCAGCTCCACTAATGGCGTGGGAAAGAAACAGGAGATGGCCAAAGTGCTTGGGGCCCTGCCACCCGTGTGCAACACCCAGAAGAATCTCCTGGCTTCAGCCCGGCCCAGTCCCTGGCCATTGCAACCATCTGGGGAGTGAACCAGCAGATGGCAGATGTCTGTCTGTCTCTCTGTCACTCTGACTTCCAAATGAATAAATCAATCTTTTAAAAATAATTTTAAGTGTAACATTTCCATGTTTTATCAGAAAAAATATTTAAGGTAATGAGGAGTTAGATGCAGTTATTAAATAAACCATGTGGGAAAATGCACTTGTAAAGGGAAACACAGCCTGAGCCTGTGTATGAAACGAGAGAACTTCATATCACCATATACCTGAAATGCCTCATAAATCACGCTTTATTAATAACCACCCACTATCATTGCCAAGTTCTTGGCCTTTATAAACTGACAGCCTCTCATTCTGTAGATTACGGTGCCATCATGTGGAGATTTCATTTTCCACAAAGTGTAACCTTTTTTAAAATTTTTTAATTTTTTTTTTATTTATTTGAAAGAGTTACAGAGGTGGAGACAGAGAGGTCTTCCATCTGCTGGTTCACTCCCCAGATGGCCGGAACTATGCCGCTCTGAAGCCAGGAGCCAGGAGCTTCTTCGAGTCTCCTACATGGGTGCAGAGGCCCAAGGACTTGGGCCATCTTCTACTGCTTTCCCAGGCCACAGCAGAGAGCTGGATTGGAAGTGGAATATCTCGGCACTGCAGGTCAGGGCTTTGACCTGCTGCGCCACAGCACTGGCCCCTACCAAGTGTAACACTTTCATAATAGTAACTAGAAGAACTGGGAAAACCCAGTCACCCTTGCATTCCAGGCCTGCCTGGGCTGTGAGTTGACTCCCTCAGGGAATTCTGACTGCAGAATTCGGAAAAAGTCATTTCTAAGATCAAAGAAATCCAGCGCCACAGCATGGAAAAAAGTCTCTACCAATGATTTTCTTTGTTTTATTTCTGAATACTGGGCTTTGGACAAGAAATTGGGGCCAAAGGATAAAAAATGGAACGAGCCAGCAAAATCGACTTAGATTGGCTCAGGAGAGCAACGCAGTCTAAGGAAAGGAGTTGTAAGATAAGCCCTCCGAGTATGGGCTTGAGTCTGGGCCTCCACTTCTGATTCAGCTCCCTTGGGTCCCTGCCATCCACATGGGAGACCTGGGTGGAGTCCCCTGGGTGTTGCAGGCAGCTGGGGAGTAAACCAGTGGATGGAAGGTTCTGTCTCCCCTCCCCCAACTCTACCTTTCAAATAAATAACCCCCCTGAAAGGTTGGGTGAACCTAGATATGTGAATACCAGAATATTCACATAAAAGGCTGGGTGTTGGCTGTCACAGGAAACTAAAAATTGGTTGGCAAACACACTTGATGAACTGACCCATCCTCGGGCCAGCCAAGGAACCCCATAGTGCAAATGTGGACCCCAAATCTGGAATAAACTTTAGATTTCCTGTGTTTTCAAGCTCCTTCTGATGATAAAACAGCTGGTGAGGTCCGGCGGGGCCCTGCCTCCTGGAAGGAGGCTAAGGTGGAAATGCCCTTGGGATTTCCCGAAAGAAGACCGCATTGAAAGTCACACTGTGCAGGAGGCGACTCCACCCAGTGATAGAGAAAAGGAATATGCAAAAAGCACTGGAATGCACCAACCTCTCTGGGTAAGCAGGAGAAAACAGAGACCTCTGGAAGCACGCCCATCACCCTGGGTGTGTCACCCTGGGTGTGTCACCCTGGGTGTGTCTCGGCAGCCTGCACTCTTGCCCTCAGCCCACGTGGTAGCCTTGACTGCGGCAGAGGCTGCAAAATGCCCTGCAGGCCGGATGGTGCTTGAAATGGGAAAGACAGGGAATATGTAAACTGGAGCGGGAGCCCAGCAGCCCAAGTCCAGACCCCTCCGGCTTAGCGCAGACCAGCACCTGGGCATTTCGCCTTTTCCCTTAGGCAGATGGTACAGCTCAGGCAACTTGATGATCTCAAGGGCGTCAAAAAAGATCAAGGAGGGGGCTGGTGCTGTGGTGTAGCAGGTAAAGCCACCGTCTGCATGCCAGCATCCCATATGGGCCCCAGTTTGAGTCCCGGCTGCTCTACTTCTGATCCAGCTCTCTGCTGTGGCCTGGGAAAGCAGCGGAAGAAGGCCCAAGTCCTTGGGCCCCTGCACCCACGTGGGAGACCTGGAAGAAGCTCCTGGCTCCTGGCTTTGGATCAGCACAGCTATGGATGAAAGACCTGTC